>NC_051861.1:7856306-8081457 GCF_015732765.1 Culex quinquefasciatus
TTCAAAGGCCATTTAAATTATTCCAACCTCATCTTGGAAAGTGTGCCGATGCTTGTAAACATATTTCCTAATCAAATCTAATTACTGGCAACCCTCCCTTGACTCCCTCAATTCAAGAGGACCTCCGCGACCCAGATCCTCCCAGAGCTGGCCGAGAAGAAGTCGAAAAACAACACAGCCCCAATTTCTCCCGATAATTAATGATAATCAGCAGCGCGTAAAACGCGAGCAGAGTCCATCTCTCCTATTCGCTGCACCTCGCGTCAAGATCTCTGCCCGGCCATACCAATTACGATAATGACCTTACAATCGGGGTGGTAATCTGGGCTTCGGGGCCTGGAGGAGACTTTCGAGATTGACAAAATGACACTTATCCCGCGCTCACAAATCCCTAATAACTGCTCGATCGATCAATTTCTGTAAGCTGCAGCCGTCTATCAGCGATCTCGACGAGAGCGCGGTGCTCTCGATTGATTTTGTGTTTCTCTTAATCTCCATGAGCTCTGTGCAAGGAACGAACCCCTGCGCTCCAGGTTTCGATCAGCGCCGCCGAAGAAGTTGTTTATTTTCTAAATAATCTTTTTTAACGAGATTCCCAACTCCGCGTCCACCTCTCCCTCGTGGCTCCGATTTATTGCTTACGGCGAGGCAAGGCCTCGCTGGATTTCGTCGTCTAACGAATCTCGCGCGCCTTCCCTCACACACACACGGCAGAGATGAAGGTTGCCTGATAAAACCCTTAACATGACACTGGAAACACAATTCTTCTTCGCCGTGCCCACCTGCTGGCTGCCCGCTCCCGCGGAAGTGTGCCCACCTGCGTCTCCCTCCCAAGATCGGTGGCGGTGACAGTTTGTTTTGATCCGAGCTCTCGTCTCGTGTTGTGACATTAGTGGAGCGGTTTGCATCGATTCCCCGTGAGTGACAAGTGCATGTGCACAGTTTGGATGAGCGCCCCCCGAGGGGTGGGGTAAGGAAATATGACAGCTCTCGGACGTTAACGGCACCTCTGGGCTGACGACGAGACTTGTGGGGAAACGATTGATATTCAGATGGGTGATGCTGCTGCTGTTGGAGGATCAGTGTCCACCAATTAGGCTTTTCTTTTCAGCGCCTTCTCCTGAGAGTCTCAGGCTGAGAAGGGACCCATCATAACTGACGCTTTGGACGATTTCACCAGGGTTGTAATGATCGCGTCTTTCGTGGTGGGACAACCATTCTACAAATATTTTTTGGTATTTTTACCGATTCACGATCTTTTACAAAAAAAAAGGAAAGATAATGAAATTTCTTAAAAGAAACACTCCAGGAACTAACAAAAAACAATAAGATTTGAATCTACAAAGATAGTAACCGACCGTGACGAGACAATATCCCAAAAATATTGAGGACCTCTGCAACTCTCTGCACAGATCTTTCGAAATCGAAAAACCAATATTTTGATTCGTTTTCCGAATGATTTCATCTCATTTCGATGATCTGCCAGCAATTTCTTCCGGTGACGGGACAACGCAGATATTTTTCAAAGAAGATTTTGCCCGCGTTGTCCCACCACACCGTCTAACAACTGTCAATTTCACCACAAATTCAGTATTGTATTCATAACACTGAACTCCTCTTCTCATACACTTAATTGTTCTATGCTTGACAAAAATTGTTCTTCAAAGTTCTTGTGCACCATTACTGCCCATAAATGCATATTTGTCCCACCCACATTTTGAGGTTTTTTGGTGTACTCTAAATTGATTGTTGCTTACAAACTTTAGTTTCGTTCAAACAAGCCAAACCTTATTGTTTGCTCTATACCTTTTGATATTCTGCCCAGAAAAACATGGTTGTCCCACCTTTATTTTGACATTTTCTGCAATCATTCGGCATTTTTTATCAGCTTGTAATTGTAAAAAAAATAATTACAGAATACATTGTTTGGCAACTAAAATGTTTTAAAGCGAACAAAAAAGCTTAGAAAATCCGAAAAAAAATAAAGGGAAGTTTACTAAAATACATGACAAATGAGGTGGGACAAAAAGCTATCAAACAAAACGAACGTTACGGCAGCAACGTTTCATTCATAAATTCAATTGCAGAAATGTTCCATTGCAACCAATTTAAGTATAGAAACTCTGGTGAGACAACTTAGAAAGAACCAAATTGAACGCCACCTGGACTGAATGAAAAGAAGAATCATGTATTTTTTTCACCTATATGGACAATATTGGTATGTTTTAACCAAATTGTTGCTTTAAAACTCTTGTTTTGGGCAAAAAAAGCTACTCACATTGTTTGGCCAATACTTTTTGATACACTGCCCAAAAAAGCATAGTTGTCCCACCTGTTTTTTTTTCTGCAACTATCGAACCAAATGCTTGCTTTCAACTTCTAGCTGTACAATATCAAAACAAAATGCACTGTTTTGGAAAACCAAAACGAGTTGAAAACGAAAAAAAAATTTTGCAAGCAGTGCTCAAAAAGGTAAAAGCCATTTTTCACATACAAGACAAATCAGGTGGGACAGTAGGGTGTAATATGGTTGTATGGAAAAAAATAAAGTTGTCCAAATTTAGCGAGCACAACCATTTTTCAGTTCCTTTTGGGGTCCTAAACAACTCCCCAAAGTTTGGGAACGATTGGTTTAGTCCTCACTTTGCGCAACGCGATTCAATTTTCCATATAAATTTGTATGGGAAAAACATTTTTTTTTGATTTTGATATTTATAAAATCCACGTTTCGCGCTGTACTAAAACCGGATTCATATTCGGATGCTCTGGAAGGTGCTCTACAACTTTCCCGAAGAGAGTATGGTGCTAACTTGCTCCTATAAAAAGATACAGCGTGTTCAAAACTCGTCTAAAACGTGTTTTTTGCTCGAAAATCTCGTTTTAGACGAGTTTTGAGGACACTGTATCTTCTTTCAGGGACAAGCTAGCACCATACTCTCTTCGGGAAAGTTGTAGAGCACATTCCAGAGCATCCGAATATGAACCCGGTTTTAGTACAGCGTGAAACGTGGATTTTATAAATATCAAAACTCAAAAATGTGTTTTCACACAAATTTATATGGAAAATTGAATCGCTTTGCGCAAAGTGAGTACTAAATCCAAACTTTGAGTTAGACAAAAGAACTAAAAAGCTGTGTTGGAAAATCGATTTTGATATTACACCCTAGTGGGACAGTTATGTGTTTCTGGACAAAATTTTGCACTTCCCTAACTGACTGAGCGTTCTTTTGATACAATTCTTCTAAGCCTTACAAAAGAAGTTATTCAAAATTGTTGTGCACAATGCCTATAAACTCATAGTTGTCTCACTTACATTTTGAGCAATTTTAATATAAAAGTAAAAAAAAGCTTTAGTTATACTTTAACTAAATTGTTGCATTCAACCTTTAGTTTCGGTTTAACAAGCCAGAATTGTTTACTTAATACTTTTGTATGTTCTGCCCAGAATAACATAGTTGTCCCACCTGTATTAAATAAAAAAAAAAATAAATTTTCGGCATTTTCTATCAGACAATTTTTTTTCGAGCGATTCTCTCAGATTTCGGTCATTCGATTTTTTTGTAATTTTCAGTCAGGCTGAAACTTTTTTCGTGCCTTCGGTATGCCCAAAGAAGCCATTTTGCATCATTAGTTTGTCCATATAATTTTCCATACAAATTTGGCAGCTGTCCATACAAAAATGCTGTATGAAAATTTAAAAATCTGTATCTTTTGAAGGTATTTTTTGATCGATTTGGTGTCTTCGGCAAAGTTGTAGGTATGGATAAGCACTACACTGAAAAAAAATGATACGCGGTTAAAAAATGGTGATTTTCAATTAACCTTTTTGTCACTACAACTTGATTTGCAAAATAAAAATACTATTTTTGTTTATTTTTCTATTTTCTGATATGTTTTAGAGGACATCAAATGCCAAATTTCCAAAATTTTCCAAGAATGGGCAAAACATTTTGACGGAGTTTTGATTTTATTAATCAATACAGATTTTTTTCAAAAAATCGAAATATTGTTCGCAAAAAAATTACAACGGTCTTTTAACTTTTGAACTTATTGAAGTCTTGGGATTTATTTCTGAATCCAATTGCAGATAACAATTTTTCCAGTTGTGATAACTCCTCACTACATCCCTGAACACTCAACTTTCTCGTCTCGACGGTCTATTCAGCCTATTCAACCTATTCAGGTGAGGCAACCCATCTAATCTTATCAACCCCGATCGATGAATTGATTCCCGTTAGCATTATGAATGATTTAAGACGACGACGACGCCATCGCCGTAGTCCGCTGCAAGTGCACTTCGGTCGGACTCCTCGCAGAGAGAGAGAGAGGAGTTTTCCATTGAAATTTGGCAGGTTTCACCGGTCATTCCAGGGCTTTGCGCCAACTTTCGGGAGATGAATATGTATGCCCGCGTGGGGAAGTTCCTTTTTTGGAAGTTTGAGAACATCGATGTACCATGTAGTTGGGACCTGCGCTATCGAAACGCTGACATCTATCAACGCAAAGTTCCCACAGGGAACTGGCGCGGGTAATTGAGTTTGTGTAGCAAGCGAGGTATCAGCGCGCACAAAAAAGGGCAGCCCGGCTCGATACGCGTATTTAGCAGTGATGCTAATCATCATTACCGTCGCTCAAGATGGGAATCGCTACGCGGCGTACACGCGAGATTAGTGATTGATATGCCCGTTTGTGAAGTCGGGTTCTTCTCCTCAATCTCTTCGAAATCCAGTTCGGGTCGCGACTCCCGCAGGGAAAATCGACCATCTGGCGGGGACGAATGGCCTGCGGCATCTCTCACTTTCTTGAAAGCTTCGACTCACGACACGATCCCAAACAATAACCGATTTACAGTTAGAGGTATATACGCACATACCAGTGTACGACGCCCCCCGTCGTTGTTTGCATCCAAAGTAACCCCAAGGGATTCCGAGGTACCGACACACAGGGTGTGATGTAGCGGTCACTTTGGCAAACAATCCAACGATTCCGGGAAACCCTTTAGCAGGTTCCCGCAGCGCCGCGGTGAAAGCGTTGATAACCCCAACTCTCACTGCGCTTGAATCGCACAGATAAATCACTACCTTCCACGCGATCGCGATATTCGCGTTGATCCAATTCTCGATCCGCGGTCCGGCGCAACGCGGATGTCGCGGCACGCGTTCACAGGTCGTAATCTTCGACCTTCGACGGATATGGGAGCCCATTTTCAGCTAATAATGCGGTGGCGCGCGCCGGCGGGTTGTCATCGACGTCGACGACCATGATTCGCGTAAATCAACGCCCGTCGTAGTAGGCAGGTCGTAAAACTGTGTATTTAAGCTTTTTGGCGCGCGCGCTCGATCGCGATCTTCATCAGACAAACACTTACCTGCGAAGCAGAAGAAGAAGGAGAAAAAACAAACAAAAACATTAGTGATAGCTGTTGTACGGGCGGAGTTGTAACGCTGCCGCACACAAACACAAGTCCCCCGAGATGCTAAATGTGATCGTGATTTTTTCGCGCTTCGGAGCGTGTAAAAATAATCACTTAATTTATTTCTTCGGGTGGCCTAGTTCTGAGCGCAAGAAATAGGGTGCTGAATGAGGGAAGAAAGGTTCCCGGTTTGCGGCCCGGATTTAGGCGTCGGAACGCGGCTGGCTGTCAAAACTTGAAGCTGGCGGTGGCGGCGTTACAAGATTGAGATCTTAAACTGGAGGATTGCCTAAATTTTTGGCACGGTTCAGTCGGGATTTGGGACGCTCGGGAAAGTTCCGTTTGTTTTTACGCAATACAGGTTCAAATTGTTGACTTTTGGGAAAGATTAGTTTGTGGAATGTGAAACTGTGTAGGCTTTTATTGACTATTCATGGGATTAATTTAGCAACACGTTTCTAATGAGATTTTACTGCGATTTTATGTAGTGCTGAGATTGGAATATTCATTCAAATCTGATAAGCTAAACTCAAGGCAAAAATACAAAATATACATTTTTAGAGCTTTGAACAAGTCACGCTTGATTCAAAATTAAAATCCGAAATTATTTTTATTGAAAAGAGCAGAAAATATTACAAAATTGAAATTGAAAAACAAACCCTGAGTTTCCGAGATGATTATTCAATGAAATTCCACCAGTTTTCTTAAGGTGATACGGGAAGTCAGCGCCATATTGACACCACGACTCGAGTTTTTGGAAGCACCTTTATGGAAAACGCCGTAACTGAAATATAAAGATAGCAAGCAATATGTCGAGTTCAGAAATTGATTTTAGTTTAACCCAAGTTGTCCAAGAACTGGCGTCCCGTTTCACCTTAAAGCAGAATTTTTTTAAATAATGTTTTTGCTTGTTTTTTTTTTCAAAAGCAGTTTTTAATTCACCTTTTTTCCAAGAAAATATAGTCATGAGGGAAGAGAGATACCTTCCACCGTAGCGCTTCAATTTCGCCGTGGTATGGTAGATTTAGGCTCACTGAACACGATCCAACCGTGTAGCTGTGGTGGTAGCAAAATAAGGAAGTGGGCATGGTTGCTGAAAATAATTTCATACCATTTATACTCAAAATTTGCAATTTTATTTATTGGCAAGAAATTCCCTAAAATTTAATTCTGTCGATTGGAGCTTATTCATAAAACCCAAATCTATTAAACCTTGACGTCACTAAAGCTTTGAATCACATAAGTCTCTAAATGTGCAATAAACGTATTATACTAGAATATCTATTAATTACAACTTTTGAGGTATGGTTTTCTTAATCAAACATTTGAAAACAGGCTTCCAACTAAACCTATTATTTTCGAATTTTGATAACGGTACATGATTGTGGAGTTTTTTGTTTGAATTTTAATATTAAATATTAATAGCATTTTTCAGAAGAGAAGGCGAACTCCAATTGAATGAAAACATATACAAATTCAAAATATTGAATATCATTAAATTTTAGTCACGGTAAATTAATATAAATGGTATTCATGGCGCCACTGAATCAGACTGAGACTAAAAAATCCTTCCTCTGCTTATAAAATCTAATCCATTCAAATGCAGTCGAATGAATGCATCGGTAAGAACCGCAATCAAATCCCACCTGTTGTTCTAAACAAATTTAGTCTAGTAAATCACGTTCTTTTTAATGCGATTACCAAACTTTTCCCTTCTCCAATCAAACAAAATTATCCCTACATAATGTTATGACTTAATATCTAATAAATCTCTTCCCCAACTTCTTCTCGATTTCAGAACACTTTGGCCAATTAAAGTAAGTATTCCCTCACACACACACACGTTACAAATCGCTCAACCCAGCTGGAACTCCGCCCATAGAGTTCTTGCCCAATTCACGGTGACGAATCCATAACCTGGCCTCCCACGGCGCAAATCGGACCACGATCCCGATGATTTCGAACCAAAAAACCAAACATAAGCCCGGGCCCGGGGGTCAAAGCTCGGGAAAGACCGCGCAAACCGAGAGTTGTTTGAACTGTTTATTTTTTCTTCCACATTCTCGAGCCTCAAGTTTGGCGCTCTCGCGGGAAGTGCGCGCGCGCGATTCAGTTGAAATCACTATAATCAAATCTGTATTTAGCCTAAACCACGCAAACTAGCCAATCATTAGTGAAACTCGCTTCGCGAAGGGAAGTCTCGCTCGATGTTAGTCGGCTCGGCGAGTGTTTTTGTTCGCGGATTTGAGAAGCAATTATCGGCCCCTGCACACATTATGGATCGCTCTCACTCGAATTTTCCGTCGATTTTCCGCACGTTTTGTGGAGTTGATGCCCTGACCGAGGGTTCACACCGGCAGCGAACTCTTCCACATTTGGATGCGACCACTCGCAGGGAGCGTTTTGCCTCTGGGCAGAACGGAAACCTTGAAACGTTCGAACTCCAGATGTCTACCAAAAGGCAGCTGAGCTGCCTAGGTAGTGATTGATGTGCTGCTCAACCTTAATCCGATCGCTCAGAGTCAATACCGAGCCCCTCCAGCGAATACCTCGCCGTGAAGTTGGAGACCTCCGAAAAAGAGAAATTTCGGTTCTTCGCGAGATTGCGCGCGAAAAGTAGCAAAACAAAGTCCGCGTGCGCGCGTTAACGATAATTTGATTGGCCGCTGCCGAAAAGCGAGCGCGATCCGCGATGAAGTTATCAATCAGGTAGCCAGTCACTAATGGTCGTAAATGATTCCACGGTCGTGCGCGCTCGGAAAGCCAAATTTCGTGGCGCGGATAAGACGAAACGAGTTTTCGCGGCTGAGTAAGATAGTTCAAGTTGGTATCGGGGTTTGTTTGTTTTAATTGAAGTGTTGAAACCATTTGGACTAATCAAGATGGAATCGGAGCATGATTGATAGCACTCTGGTTGGAATCCGTGTGAGTTTTGTGAATGAATTCAACGGAGTTGGTACAGACCACCCGGAAATAACTAGGACTTCGGAATTGGGCCACCAGGATCTCCATCATTCTGAAATGGGTCTACCCTGAGATAAGCTGTATCAACATAACCCATGTCTGATACTTACTATGGGTACTTTTCTATAATTTCACTGCCGGCCGGCGGCTTAACTTCCAGTATGATCAGTATGATCTCTATTTGTGAGAATCCCGTTGACCATAGGACGCCGGTCACTTTTTGCTCCGGACAACCGAGATTCCATGCTCAATCTCTTTGCAGAGATTTATAGCTCTCCACGATGTTCTGACGGTCACACGTAAAAAGTACCTCCCCTCCGTATAACCCCGTTCAAGCGTTGATCTACCGATCCAGTAATAACTCAGCGCGCCTGCAGTCGTGTCCCAGTCTCCGGAGCCTTCGAGGGCGATCTCCGAAACACAACAAAAAAAACCCCTCTTCATCAGAGAATCCCGTTGCGCACATTCCTTCCAGCGAACGACTAATTAGTGCACATTAATCTACTAGATGACCACCGCCGGTACGGTCGTTGCCCTTTTTGTTCCGAAAAAAGCAAGAACTAGCTTGCCCCGCTGCAAGGTGTTCCGCCATATGTGAACTACTTCTCCAAGCGGAGACCGACACCGCGTGGTCGGCGCCCGTGGAGTTATGTCAACGGGAAATAGCTACCGCGTGCAGTTACATCATTCTTCACGAGCGGCCACTTCCCGCTGGGCGCGATGCAACGACCTAAGAACTCCCGCCAACAACACAGGATGCGTGTGATTCTTTATGTCACCGCGATCTCGCGAAACGATCCCATGGGAAGTCGCGGGTGCGATCGCCTGTTAATTATCTTGTTTCTTTGGAAACGTCACACCGCGTGGAGTCCCGCGCTCAACGAGCGTCCCGCTGTTTCCGGTAACCGTCGGTTTCGAGAACATCTCTCGCGACAATAGAGTCGCAGAGTTGTCGGCGCCGATCAACCACAAACGGTACCCGTCGTACTCAAGATCTGCTTCGACCTCAAACTGGATTCGTTGACCATGAAACGAAGCGGTCGGGAAGAAGACGCGACGCGGCGGTACACGAAATTGTCGGTTGTGTAATAAAAACTCCGAGCGAAACGGAGCCCGGCCATGTTCTGTCTCGTCCGACAGCGGCGCGAAGACAACGAAGAATCTCCCGAAAAAAATAAACCTCGTTGCGACAACCGGTTCTGCTGCGCGTCTGTTTACTCGACGTATTCACACCCGGGTTCGGCGCGAAGAAAGCAGAGCGAGACAGGAATTATTTATACACAAATTGGGCTCATTTTCGGGCTGTTCAACGCCCATTACGTAAAGTGGGTCCTTTTCCGGACCTTCGTGACCGCAGGGCGCCACTTGTCGTGGCGTACTCTGCGTGCGGTTTCGGCGGAATTTCAAACAACAATTGCTGTATGTAATCGATTATCGAGTCGCCGGTTTTGCCTCACTTGCGTTGAGGTCTTGGCCGGAGAAAGGGAAAAAAAAGTCAGAGTACAGTTAGCTTTCATGGGTTGTTTAATTGTTTGGATCTTTGGGTCTCTCTCTCTCGAACTAGAGCCGAATCGGTCTAGCCGGATGACCAGACCAGGTTTAACACGCAATGTTTCCGTCTTTACCGAGATCTGGACAAACAATGGCCGCACACGTTGTGTACGGCTTAACGTGTATCGAATCTACGGTGGAATTGGCGTTGAGGCAATTGTTTTTGCTTTGTACACGTGCTGAGTAAAAAGGTCAAACTTTAACCTAATTCGATGTGGGCTGGTGCTGTTGAGATCAACCAGATTCACGAGCATTCTTCGATAAACTCAAAGTTTTGAGAATCAATGATACAAGAAAAATCAATAAGTGGTCATCAATTACAAAGAAGTCGAACCTGATATCAATTCATAGTCTGTATAATGACCTCCAAGATAACGCGAAGTAAATTCGTCAATTTATTAGCTCGTGACGAGTCTGAACCCTTCAAGTCCCTCAAGTTCACCGCCCCGAGGTCTACACTCTCCCAATTTATGAAAATTGCCCAGATATATCTTCCCTAACGATACCATCTCATGACAACATCTCAACGGGGCCCAGCTGCGCTACCGTTTCTTAACCGACTCTAAACACTTTCCCTCCCGTAGACCGTGGCTACCTGACTCTCCCACGTACACCCGTTATCTATTTTCCCATCGATTTCATAATCCACGGTTCGTTTTCAGTCCATTTAGCATAAAATTTAAATTGAATTCCAGCCTCCTCACGCCTACCGATCTCCTGTGGTTGTCGTGGTTCAGAATCTCGCGAGAAAAGTGCTCTCACTCGAACTCGATAAATCTGCAAAACCTGCGACTGCGTTTGCGGAAGAACCCCCGCGAGGAAAAACCACACAAAGAATCTAATTAACGGCGCGGGGTTTCTCTTTCGCGCGATTGAGGCCTTGTTACGGCCTCCACGATATCCAACGGGGTTCGATCTCGATCCCCGAAGTTCTTTGAACTTTCGGTTTCAGCGCCCGTCGAGCGCGTGTTGTTCTTCCGCACAACGCAGAGCTGGTCCGTAACGGCCCAGTTCCACTTAATTAGGGAAATGAAATCAATTAGTCGCATTTCAGCGGTTCCCGGGCCCAAATTTATGCTGCTTTTATGCCCACTTCACACTTTAACGGTGCGCCCGGCTACCTTTGCGTGGAGGCGTGATCGGACCTGCGATATTCCGCGCAAATCCAATCCAGTCCGCCCCTCGTGACAGTTGGTGCTTGGTATACACGGAAAAAATGAGTTCTCAAAATCGTGAACAAGCATTCATGAACTTCTTGGTATGTTGTGGAAAAAAACGGGCCAAGAAATTTGAACACTTTATTCGCGGTTTCCAATATCATAACCGCTTTTTTACGATTTTTGGAACTAATTTTTCTCCGTGTAGATTGAGATACCTCTCAATTCAGAGTTGCGAAGAAGGTCCAGCAGGTGGAACTGGGCAGCCATAACGGCGATGAAGAATGGGATTAGCTTATTCACAGTTAAGCCACTAATAGGGAAATTATGTTAAAACGGTTGCGGGGCAACCTCCCAGGATCCGTCCTCCGGGCATTCGATTAAGGAACAGCGCGCCGCGTTCGTTTGCATATAAATTGGTTTAATATGTTGTCACTGTTTTACGGTTATTGGGTGGTCCGGCCCGGCGCAGCAGTGATTACATTAAGGTTTCACTCGGAAGCGTCATCTATATGGAAATCGACGTCATAATTCCCAGTTCTTTAGTGGCGTAGTTGAACGAACTTTATCTCTGCGCCAAGAGGTCTTGGACTCGTAAAAGCGATTATCTTACAGTGGAAATGGAAGGTGCAGGTGCGTAACTGATACCAGCTAACAAGGTAGATCGGTAAGAACGTCCTTCAAACAGCTATAACTTGCTGGACTAATTAGGAATTGCTTAAAACAAAGTGACTCCAGAGAAAACTTTCCAAAACAGAAGCAAAAGAATCACTCCTCCATAATCAGTGCAGCGTATGATTGATAATGATGTGCCTCGTAACAGGCAATCAAACAATGCTTTCTCAACCACTCACTTTCACAGCAGCCCGACTTAGTTAATCTATTTGCCTACTCTAGTTCCAAGTGGCAGTAAGCTGCTACCACCACCAATCATCGTAATCAAGTCCAAGACCTACATTACCGTCGGCATCCATTTCCAGCACTTCGCACTTCACGCCTTCGCGACTAATCATAACGCCTGGCATCAACAACAAAGTTGTTGTAGCGATATCGGTGTTGACGCGTTGATGGCAACCTTGGACTTCGTCCCGTGCGTGCCGCAGTAATTTACCCCGAACAGCGAAGAGGTGGTGTTCCGAAAAAAAACGCAACCTCGCATTAACCCACTTTCGGGCTGCTGCCGCGGTAGCCCCGCGCGGAGGAGGCGCATCCCGGTTAGCCATAATTCAATCATAATAACGCTCTCGGACGTACCGGCCGAAGAAGCGGGAGCGGTCCCGGAATCCCGTGCACGTTCTGCTCACAGCCAGAGATTGATGTTTTCTCTGACGTCTTGGTGCGCTGTTTCGCGAAGAAGTAAATTTCGCCAAAACCACACGCTCCAGCGGCCACCGACCGTTAGATCAATGCGCGCAACGAGGATGAGTTCCGCATGGATCACCTGTTGAATAATAAGCGCCCATTTCTTCCGGGGGGTGGGGGAGTAGTAGGAGGTCGCAACGAGCCCCAGTTTCTGATTAGTTATGGCCGCGGCCGCGGCCGTATAATTGGCGACCTTTTGATGGACTGCCATTGTTGATCCCACCGAGACCCCCGCACGGACAATGAGGAAGAAGCCTACTCCCGAAGTGACGGACCATGCAGAGAACAATCAAAATTTTCTCACTTTTGGAGTTTGGGTACGACCAGATTTTACATACTAATGGTTCTTTGTGGCAGACGAAGGTGAATCTTCACCGTCTAGCGGAACGGACAAATTTGGACGCGATCACTCACCCGCTAGGGGGTGCACTGCGTCCGAACACGCTCCGTGGGATGTGGGATATTCAAATGACTGCTGGCGAAGTTCCGTCTTTGGACGACCTCGCCAAATCAGCGGTGCAGTTTCACCTGAGTCATCGGCACCGTTTAATCAGTTTTTTTCTCCACGTTCAGAACCAGTTCTTGCCGTGAGTAGGAGATCCACTTTCACATTGCCGGGATTCCTTCACCTGACGACGACGACGTGGAGCAGCGTTGCCTTCGGCAATGCGCCACACAAAGTGCCGTAATTTGACCAAAACACAGCTTCGCACCTAAATTGCACCAAGATTGATTGCTATTAATTTGATCCCGGGACCACGGACCGCCTCAGCCGTCGAAGATCAAGATCATCTATCTCCCGACTCTCCACTGCCTTTGCGCGGTAATACAACCCGCCAAAACAACTTGTTTACCTACATTTTACACACACCGGGCGCGCACCAGCTCCGTACGCTCACTCGCTCGCTCGCGCAAATCTAGGTTAGTTGTAGGCGACTCCGTCGCACATGGACGAGGGGGCCGATTTGCCTACAGCGCGCGCGGACCCCTACGACACAACCACTTTCTTCTTCTGAAGAAATGCCGCGGTAATGAAAATGTTATCTTCGCTCACTACCACGGCATTCGGAAGGCCCACTGGTCGTGCATATAAATTAGCTGTACTTGCGCCCGCGATGATCAACCGCTCCGGGATCTCACTCTCCCTCGTTCGAATCTCCGACGAGAATGAGTTCCACGAAGAAACCCGAATCGGGGGAACAAAACATCGAATCTCTCAGGAGATTCGAGACCCAAACATCAACAACATCGAATCGCAGCAGGTCCACGCCGCTGCGCTGGTCAAGTTCGAGGTAAACAAGCCAAGGCCTGCTGATCGTCGTCGTCAGCGGCGACGGCTATAACTGTAAAAGAACACGCAAAACAGAGCGCACGAGAGAGAGAGAGAGCGCGCGCGTTCGTCGCTCGGCGTAATTGAAATCCAATCCAGCTGAGCGGTCAATGCCAAGTGCCGGAAGGGGCACGATCGGGCTTCTGCGCGCGTTCCCGAGCGGGGAGATGTACTTGAAGGGGACCAAATTTTGATCGTTTAAGTCTCCTTGATTTTTTTTCGGAGCAATTGTTAAATTAAATTCGGAAAAATCTCTTCAAGATCGCTTTGACCTCGTGTCACCCTACCGTGCTGATCAATACCGGCGCCGGCTACGCCCAGTGGTAGGATCACTGGAAAGTGGATAGGAAGCATGTAACAAGATTCTTTGCTCGAAACAAAGCATAGTCCTTTCATCGGATTGGATCGGATAGATCGTGTTACATTGGATACCGATCTGCTGAACCTGCTGCGCACCTCAAGGAAACAATGCATTTCTTGGGCCTGTTTACAACTCCCAGTGTTCCGGTCAGCAAACTGGAAATCCTTGTATCACGCCAGATCAGATGACCCAGATCTGCGCGCGTACACCGATCTTGGATTCCAGCAGCAGCGAAAAAAAAACCCGCATCTGCGAAGCAACCGTGTTTCGCCTTATTATTGAGCACTTTAATCCTCCGTTAAATCCACCCACAGATCCCGCTCCGGACAACATTCCCGGACGCTCGCAACTCGGAGTGCGCGCGCGTGCACATACACACAATACCAATTCTGCTCTCGTTTCTCCGACTTCTATGACAAGCAGGCTGAAGGTGTTTTATTTTTCATACGCTTATTGTCTTGTTTTCTAAATATTTAAATTGCTCCATCGCGCCAACCCCTGGTCGTACGTACGTACCACGATCATTGCTGCTGCTGGTTAAGGTATAACTCTCTCGGCTTGGTGTATAACTAGGTTGTAACATGCAAATTATACGCCACCTTCCTCGTGGTGGTGGGCACCACCTGGAGCAGACGACTGCTCGTGCTCTGTCTCTGTGTGTCTGGTCGTAGTCGCAGTTCAGGTTCTTGAACTACCGAGATCGAACGCGGTGCAGTAGTACCCACAGGTAGCGGTACTTAAATATGTCACTCTCCTGTGGTAATTTTGCCCCGGCCATGCTGCTGCCAATTATTAATTGAATGGTGGCGCTGAGCCGTGCCAATTTTCGCTTTCTCTCCCGCACAATTCGCCCTAGAGGCGGAAACGTCGCCGCGGAACCTCCGCGCGGGGTCTGCGGCGTCGTCTACCAGGCCACTACACGACTACCCGGTGAATAATATGTGCGTGGTCCCGGCGAGAGTTTGCTACTATTCTGTCAGCCTGAAAATTGATGACTTTTCAATTGATCGTGATTCTGTCGTCAACACTCCCCGCGGCGACGTCCGGAGCTGATCTTGGTGGGAGGCTGACGTAGGGTCTGTGTTTCGATCGATTGAAATTCAGGTTAATTGATAGCGTTGCGGACTGACGGGGGCCTTCGATCGTCGTCCAGGCTGTCATATGTCTTCAACGACCGATTGTGACAGCGCCTCGCAGATCTTTCTCCAGATTTTCCGCGGTCTCTCTCGGAAAGGAAAAGCGCGCGATTGATTTAATTCGGCGCCAATTTGCGGATCGCCGGATCGGAAGCCATAATTTCACTGCCCAGCGATCGAGCGCTAATGGAGTGGAACTACCTTTTTCGGAGTACGCACTCAAATCTAGGTTAGTAAGAATTCGACTCGTTGACAGAACCGGTTCGCTGACCAGCCCCAGCGATTCACTTTCAGCTGGTTGAGATCTGACGAACGATCCGACCGCTTGTTTGACAGCCCGTCCAATAGACCATTTTCCCCGACAAGATCTCGCTGACAGCGCTACCGGAGGTATCTTGAGCGATGCAGTCCGCCCTCCTCTTTGCAGTACTGTAACGCCTCGAAAAAAAACAACGCTGGCGCCGACCTTCGGAATCGTTATCGAGCCCCGTCGCATCTTAATTGATTTACATGCCGGGCTTCAACACCTCGACATCGCGCAGCGGAGCTGCGGGAACCTCCCCGTCGGCCGTCTTACACTTAAGACCAATCTTAAGCCTGATTCGCAAGTTTTTAATTAATTTCCACGCCGGTTAGCCTAGTTTTTTGCGCTCAGTTCCGTTTTTTTCTCTCTACTCAGCAGACAGGAATAAATTTGTATAGCCTAATTAGCGCAGCCTACTAAGCAGAACCAGCGATTCGTCGTCTTCGTCTCCGTATTGACTTTCAGCTGACAGGTGTTTGCTTCGGCCTAACCAACGGTACAAATTCGGCATGTCCGATGGGATTAGGGGGAAGTGGTGATATGCTGAGGCCTCTTGTTAGGACCGGATTGATCGGCCGGCAAGGTTGTGTCGATGGGATCTTGGCCTTGGCGCGACACGTTTGACACAGATACACCGGCAGATGTTGGCGCGCACAGCTGCGCCACGGACTACGCGGAGGTATTCATGTTATGATTAATGTGAGATGGTTTGGGGACAACCTGAGATATTTGACCTAGTCTGCGAGGAATTTGGGAATTTGGTAAAACCGGTTTAGTGCGAAATCCGCAACGAAATCATTATTCTCCGGACTCGGCTTACAATCGGCTTCCTTTCAACATTAATAAAGATGTGGATGGATTTCCAGTCACAGACTGCATCCTGAAACGCCGCTTTGCCTCGACATCCACTCTCAATTAAGTGGTACTTTGCAAGCGCTTCACGCAATGATGAATGTATCCTCTTTAAAACACCATATTAAGACCATATCTTTAATCTGCATCGTTTATCGCGATCTCGATGACAATGTTTTACACGAACCGTGCATTGCATACGCACCACGTACAACAGGTCCGTTCCCAGGCAAGAAAAAAGCTCCCTTTCAGTTTCGCACCCGGAGGGCAACAACAACAACCCCGTACCCATCCCGGGTATTGTAAGTTTGTAATGAAAACGAAACCGTACCATTACGATCCAACAATCAGCGCCATCTGCGCTGAAGACTTGATTACAACCCGCGTCCGCAGATTATCCCTTCCAGGATCATTAAACTCAAGTCCCGTCAGGTCCCCGTGCCCGTCGTTGGCGCAGGTATCACACCTGGACACACGATCGCGAGAGGAAAATCTGTTTTGACAACCGGCGCGGGAAAAGGTCGAAGCTCACCGCATGGATCCCTGTTTGCTTTGTAATTAAACGCCTGTCAGTTCGGCGCGCTGTCTTCCGCGGACATAGGGTGGGAATCAACGCGTGAGTCGCCGTCACGGTGATGGGTTCTGACCTGCTGCGGGGGTCAACAGCACGCAGCTAGAAGATCTTCACTGGCAAGTTGCACGGGAGCTTAATTTAATTGTAACCTTCGTGCGCCACAGCTTCCAGGAATTCTCGGAGGGACTCCGTAAGGAGATGTTGAATTATACGCTCGAGCGAGAATCCGTGACTCAGAAGCTGTTATGGAGAGGCTGGCCATGTTCTAGGTCCCGAGATCAACCAGCACTGATTTTCCGATAATTCCGAGTTCGATTTAAATCCCGGCGATTGGCACACGATCCCCGCCCAGACGTCTGCGCTCGAAGGCCATTAATTGATGCCGGTTGTCGTCGCCTCCGTTGTCATCATCATCGTCATATTTAAGGCGTACGAGGGACTACACCTGACGTATGGAAAAAAAAAAGTTTTACTATCTTCGATCTACGATAAACCGATCGCGCGATGTATATTCATAGTCTATATTTGTCCGACACTCTCGTCGCGTCCTCCAGCAAATAGTTTCACGTTTTTCTTCGCCGCGCAGCGCGCGTCTTTTTCTGGCATTCCCGTCCCCGTCCCAACGATCCGTCCTGACAGCACCAATTACAATTTTAGATGAGAGAGTGAGCCTCGCGAAGACCTTGACGGTCCTGCTGCACCACGCCCCACTAGAGGCCATTCCGCGGGACGACGTGTCATCGTTCATAAACGTTTAACAAGAATGACAGATGTGCTCCGCTGCCTCCTGCCCTCCGGGGATCCTGTCCAGAGCGCGGGCCAGAGCGGTCCGCGACCTCGAAACACTTGCCATATACAAGTTGCCGGGTTATTTATAGAAATCGTCGTCGTCGTCGCGGGACGCGGAATCTGTACGGGTGTCCGCGGAACGAGATCGTGACGGAATTTGGAACGAGCAGGGAGGTCGCCTTTTTGGGTTTTGGGAAGGTTTGGGTGGTGTATCATGAAGGTTCATTTTTGAGTTTCTAATCAAACGTCAGTCAATCTTTCGAGAACGCCTTAAGTTAGATTACGCCTAGCCATCTTCTTGTCAATTATTAACATTTGTAGTGCTCCATTGCATTAGAATGCATTGAAACATCACAAACGTCAAAGCGGCCAGGCCTACTGCGTAAAGTTCACCGCAGAGAAGATTCGTTCAAGTGGGTAGAGTTTAGCTACGGATTGACGTTTTGGTACTCCGGGAAAACTAGACCATGTAACAAAATTTGGATTCATACAAGCTACACTAGGTCAGTTATGACCGTCCAGACTAAGAAATTCAAAATGCATGTTCCTGGTCGTAGCAAACCCTTAAGGAATGCCCCAGTGTAATACTGGATCACGCTCCAGTGTACAAACAGAATGAAAAATGCATGTTTCTAGCCATTGAGACCACGAAAGGGGGCCCACCCAGCCCGTATCACCGATTCCGTTCGCTAATTACACTACAAATTGGCATTTATCAGCCAGCCAGACTCGTGCTGGATCCCAACTCTGGTCATTTCTTCTGCACCAGAATTCACACATTTGCCTATAGGAATCAGCTCGCTCTCTCGGTACGCCTGTAATTAGGTGTGAATGATACGTGCTTCTGCTGCGCAGCGCCCTTCCCCAGAGCTCAACCTTGCAGAGGTAGTGCAGCAGTGCAGGCGTGCTGCAACCAAGGCAGAAATCCGTTAATTTATAATGGGCTGAATAAATCAGCACTCTTGCTTGCGCTTCATTCAAGTTTTGGCTCGTGCAGCTGAGCCAGGGAGTACCTATGTTTGCTTTCGATAAATACCCCCGTCAGATGGAGCTTGCGCAGAACTACCCGTCTTGCGCCCGCAGCGCAGGTCGTTAGCCAGGATGTAGGAAATTAATCCCGGAATGTTGAAACAACGGTTATGCAAAACAAATTCGTCCAAATTGTTTGCACAATTTTCAACATAAATTACGCGATCCGATCGCCACGATTCTCTGCGAAAGGACCTTAACCTTCGCTCCGATAACTGGTTTCGTTCTGACGTTCTGAGCTGTTCCAACTCTTTCACCTCGTTGTCCAAATATTGACTCCTGAAATCTCCCGAGAAGAAAGACTTCCTGCCAACCAACCAACCTGTCGCTCGCAGCGGTTCAACCTGTTTCGTTGACGGCGGTTATAACTGCTACATACTTGCACACTCCTCCTCGCGTCCTCCGTCCCAAATGCATCCATGGGCAAAGAGAACGCCCGAGAGGATAAACAATCCAGCAAACAAGACGAAATAAACAAGTCACCTTCTTGAATAATAAATAAGACAATCCGGGAATCACTCTTGGCGAGCGTTGCACCACTTCAACGAGTCCCAGAGAGAGATCTCGTCGGGTTGACAGCAACGACGTAGACAGCTGAAGGTGTCATGGAACCTGTTGGCTGCGCAGCAGCGTCAGCGGTTCACCGCAAGACAATGAAATTATTATGCTCCGACGACCGCGCGGTCGTCGGCGTTACTAAATCCCAAACCCGAAGACATCATCATTTAATTCAATTATTGCATAATTATACGTGCGCGGGATGATCGGGAGGCGTCCGCTCTCCGGACATTGTTTCCCCCAGGAATGCTACCCCGTGATTAGGTGTAATAAAATAAAGTGGGTGAAGGCTCGTTGTGCACCAAATTGACGGCGGCAGCCGGGTGTCGGAGTCCGGAATCTGGCCAAGGAATGGGGTCAACCCGCTGGGTTGAAACAAAGTTGCCGCCGCGGCGGTAATGGAAGCACGCAGCCGGCACCGTTGACTAATGGGGCGGGGACGTGATCTGGAGTACTTGCAGGATTGCTGGTTGGAATTTGATGTCAGGCTGAAGTTGATGTCGGTAAACGCTTCAGTTTCGTCAAGGTATGATACATTTTGGCTCCCTGAACACGCTCCAATCGACAGAAATAAACTACGATGAATTCCCTGTCAATAAATAAAAACTAACTTAATCCACCTATGTGGTTGATGCCTTCCTCATTTTTACCAAAAATAGGTATATGAGTGGTTTCATCATTTTTTTAGATCCAGAAAAAAAGAACACAATGTAAACTTATGTGGTCATAACTCGAGACAGGGTTGCCAGATCTTCAATGTTTTGGACTCATTGGAAAGGCCTTTCAATTACCTAACCAACGATGGGTCGGATGATGGATCCGGACATAGTTTACATACATTTAAATGAGATCCGGCTTCAAAAAAGTACATAAATATCACTTAAGTGGTCATAACTCGAGACAGGGTTGCCAGATCTTCAATGCCTTTGACTCATTAGAAAAGCCTTTCAATTACCTAATCAACGATGGGTCGGATGATGGATCCAGACATAGTTTACATACATTTAAGTGAGATCCGGCTTCAAAAAAGTACATAAATATCACTTAAGTGGTCATAACTCGAGACAGGGTTCCCAGATCTTCAATGTCTTGGACTCATTAGAAAGGCCTTTCAATTACCGTTCTAACAATGGGTCAGATGATGGATCAGGGCATAGTTTTCATACATTTAAGTGAGATCCGGCTTCAAAAAAGTACAAAAATATCACTTAAGAGGTCATAACTCGAGACAGGGTTGCCAGATCTTCAATTTTTTGTACTCATTGGAAAGGTCTTTCAAATACCTTACCAACGATGGGCCGGATGATGGATCCGGACATAGTTTACATACATTTAGGTGAGATCCGGCTTCAAAAAAGTACATAAATATCACTTAAGTGGTCATAACTCGAGACAGGGTTGCCAGATCTTCAATGTTTTGTACTCATTGGAAATGCCTTTCAATTACCTAACCAACGATGGGCCGGATGATGGATCCGGACATAGTTTACATACATTTAAGTGAGATCCGGCTTCAAAAAAGTACATAAATATCACTTAAGTGGTCATAACTCGAGACAGGGTTGCCAGATCTTCAATGTTTTGTTTTCATTGGAAAGGCCTTTCAATATCCTTACCAACGATGGGTCGGATGATAGACCCGGACATAGTTTTCATACATTTAAGTGAGATCCGGCTTCAAAAAAGTACATAAATATCACTTAAGTGGTCATAACTCGATACAAGGTTGCCAGATCTTCAATGTCTTGGACTCATTGGAAAGGCCTTTCAATTACCTAACCAACGATGGGTCGGATGATGGATCCGGACATAGTTTACTTACATTTAAGTGAGATCCGGCTTCAAAAAAGTACATAAATATCACTTAAGTGGTCATAACTCGAGACCGGGTTGCCAGATCTTCAATGTCTTGGACTCATTAGAAAGGCTATTCAGTTACCTAACCAACGATGGGTCGGATGATGGATCCGGACATAGTTTACTTACATTTAAGTGAGATCCGGCTTCAAAAAAGTACATAAATATCACTTAAGTGGTCATAACTCGAGACAGGGTTGCCAGATCTTCAATGTTTTGGACTCATTGGAAAGGCCTTTCAATTACCTTTCTAACAATGGGTCGGATGATGGATCCGGAAATAGTTTACATACATTTAGGTGAGATCCGGCTTCAAAAAAGTACATAAATATCACTTAAGTGGTCATAACTCGAGACAGGGTTGCCAGATCTTCAATTTTTTGTACTCATTGGAAAGGCCATTCAATTACCTAATCAACGATGGGTCGGATGATGGATCCGGACATCGTTTACATGCATATAAATGAGATCCGGATATATGTGAAAACACATTTTTATACATAACTTTTGAACTAGTTATCGAAACTTCAAAAAATTCAATAGCGATGTATGGGACCCTAAACCAAGTCGAATGCAACTGGTTCGATCAAAATCGGTTCAGCGAGTGCTGAGAAAACTCAGTGAGAATTTTGGTCACATACATACATACACACACACATACACACACACACACACATACACACACACATACACACACACATACACACACACAGACATTTGTTCAGTTTTCGATTCTGAGTAGATATGTATACATGAAGGTGGGTTTTCGAGCTTTTAATAGAAAGTTCATTTTTAGAGCAGGATTATAGCCTTACCTCAGTGAGGAAGGCAAAATGTAAATTTCGGGTATGATTGCTATGGAATCTTGAGCAACCATGCGCACCCACTGTGAGGGTAGCAACATTAAAGGGGTTCGCATGGTTGCTTAAAATGATTCCATTTCATTTATACTTGAAATTTACAATTTTATCTATTAGCAGGGAACTCACTAAAGTTCAATTCTGTCGATTGTAACATGTTCAAGATACCCAAATCTATCATACCTTGACGAAACTGAAGTGTTTACTGAGGTAAACTTGAAAAAAAATCGAGTTGTGCTATAGAAACAACCAGTTGAAGTCCAAACAAAAATCTTTCCAATGTTTTGGTTCTACAAACCTCAAAACACAACAAAAGTATATTTAATCGGACCACACCCGAATAAAAACAAGAAACATTGGCAATTAACATCCATTTCCACGCGTGTACATCAGTGCATTAGTAGCGCCTGCAACCTGGTCCATTTTCTCTAACCAAGCTCCGAAATGGACCAAAATAGTCCAGCGTGTGCGAGAAGGAAACAACGGTGGCAATTAAAAGCAGACTATCCATTAACCGACAAAAAAAACAGCCAAACTATACTACACGGAGTGGAGTTCGTGGACCACGCGGAAGCCGCGGAGAAGAGACCCGATTTTCTGCGCCCATCCCGTGGTGTGGAGTTTCCTGGAGGCGCGAGCGTTGTTCCAGGTCAGCAGCCGGACAACCGCGAAGGAAACGGTTTCGATTTGATTATACTGAACAAACTCGCTGGAAAGGACTCCCCCAATGTTGTAATTATACGCATATTTAGACGGAATTCAATCGGGGTCACTCCGTGGGCATTTGCAACAAGCTCGGTCTATGCAGATTGAATCTGCGCAGAGCAACAACAACAACAACCGCGACGACGTCCTGCAGCAGTAACGGAGTGCGGTTAATCTTGTATCACAATTGAAACAAGACTGGCAATTAAAAACATTTCTCCCACGTGTCTTCCCGGTGCAGCTATGACAAATTCGACTACCGGTTTTTTTAAAATTGTTCCAGCTCCAGATTAATCACGGCTGGGGCGCCTCCAGCGCTGATGAATACTACTTTGTTGTAAGCTGCAAGAATGCCATTCAAGACGTCGCGTTGCACGTTCTTTCAACGAGGTAATTTTCATCTCAATGTAGTTCAGCATCTCAGATAGAGAGAGAGACACACAGAGTGAAATGAATCTGGGCGAGCTCGGGCGAACATGTTGTAATTAATTCCGTGGGCATCCGAGCTGGAAATGTCAGAATGGAACAATGTAGTCCTCCACCCCCTCGGGACGACAAGGTTAACAAAGTCTCCCCGGGGTTGTTCGGGAGTCGCTGCTCCCGCGCAAGTCCTACTTCCCTAGATGTTCACCACCGCGCAGCGAGAAAGTTCAAACAACTCTCTTTCTCCACAACAGCAGTACCTAAATATAGAACCCCCGAAGAGGTCGTCGCGCTGATGTTCAAGCCACCGGCGAAACAATCAATTTTAGCATAATCGTGTCATATTTTCCTCCATCGATGTCTCGGATCCCTACGGGGGGGGGAACCCCGCAGCATCATCATCAACGAGATCTCCGGCGCACACAGTCGTCGGAGTCGTGTGATCAGTCGACATTTTCGGGCGCGCTTTGTCGCCGTAAATAATGCCCCCTCTCATCGATGTCATTCCGCGATATGATTAGCATCGCGATTAAGATCCTCATCCGCTGCGCGGCGAAACGTGAGCGGCCAATTTGGAGATGATTGGTCTTGATTGTCTGAACTTTGCTGTTTCCACTACCATCTGCTGCTGCTGCTGCAGCAGCTTAAAACAGGTGGTGAACCTTTGGGAAACTCCATGTGGGAACGTAGTTCTCGATACAACAAGACTGCACCCCCGACAGTAGCGACAATTACCGACCAGTACGAAATTGATTCCGGGCTACGCAACGAGCTGCAATTTACGCAGACACCGGCGGAGATTTACGGGCGCTGATTACACTCTCGCAACGAGTTGCTGGACCCCAGCAGGAAGTCCACTAATTAAATTATCAACGAAATTAATCACGGCAACGCGGGTAGTCCCAGCTACCACTCTAGCGCGACAACATCATAATCAAAACTGGACCGCGCACAACGTTCTAGGTCCTGGTGCAACGGTTCCCAAGATCATCGCTACCCCCAACTCCGCGCGCTGCGCCGTTGCTTCGTTTGCAACTGATATATTTTAATCTAGTTTGTAATACCCGGTTACATGACAGATTTATTATGATACATCGAGCCACCAACCCTCGAGAACCCTCAGGATCCCGCCGTAATTGTACGATTGTTGATACGGCAATTTATCTCTTCCGAAAGCGCGGCGCGCTGGTAATCCAGAACACTCACACCACCGGAGTCGGTGTATGTGCAATCACCTGGCAAACGCTAGTCCACGGCACAGCCCCTGCCTGCAGGTTGCTAGAGCGATACGACGCGTAAATCTCAACGGATTTGCACTGGCACTAATCCGGCCAGGATAGCAGCACACACTGACTGTATTGCCAGGGCAGATTGAACGTAACGTTGCGTAAATGTTCTGTGCGATGGCCTCCCGATGGGAGGATCCGGGCGATAAAATGTGGAGCAGAGCGATCCAACTGGCAGGGTTGTTGTATCTTGGTGATACTTGAGATCTTTTCTTTAAACCTCAAGGTGAATCGATATTCAACACTATTCTAAGGGCAAATTTGGTCTTGATATACCTTCGCTGCCTTGCTTTACTGTAGAGTCCGACTGCTCCAAGTAATTCAATCACTAAGTGCAAAAAGTCCGATGGTGAAATCGCATGCAAAAGCATGCACATCACCTTTACGAGAAAATAGTGCAAAATCTTTTTTTTTTCTTGCGTACATGCTTTTTGTGTACACGTTTTCTCATGCAATATTACATGCTTTTTCTCACAAAGGTGATGTGCATGCTTTTACATGCGATTTTACACGGAAATTATCATATCTTTCAACTCAGATGCAATACTTTTCTTTCTCTCGCACAACCGTAACCGCGATCGCCGCGGGAAATGTATATCATACCAAACTGGAAACCAGCGCGCAGTCGGTGCAATGGTGCAGAAAATCCTTCCCGCAGCTGCTGCTGCTGTTAACCGATACGAGAACATTTTAATTAATCCTTTATTTATGTGCTGCTCCCCCTGTCGCACAAGTTCCGACCGGGGATGTTCAACCAGCTGGTCAGCAAATTGCCCGTACGAGAACACGCCCCTCGCGCGGTATGTTGTGACCACCGGATCAGTCCTCTCTCTCTGGAGCCGGACAACACGCGTCGATTTGCAATAAATTTATTTATCATTGTGCCCTCCCCCCCTACGATTAGTCCGGGGATCCCGTCGATCGGTATACAGTGGTCATTACCCACGTACTAAAGGGATACCTCAATTGCGTAATTTTAGCGAAGAATTGCACAATCGCTCCAATCACCTGCAATTTGCTAGGAATGGTACAAAGGAGAGGAATATAAATAGGTGTTGATTTTCCGCGAGCTCCCGGAAAAGAGGCCATAACCCGGCAAAGAACTTTTGTTTACGACCCCAGCTGGGGCGCAATTCCAATAAATCTGTCCGCGTGGATCCACCACTCTGAATGGTTCCAGCCGATTGAGATAAATGAACGGCGGAAGAATGGACACATCAAAATAATGGACGCTCATACATCTCCCCAACGGGCGGGAAAATATGCCTTTGTCGGGGATTGAGTAATGCAATCAGGCCCGGAGCGAGCTTTATGAACCAATTAAGGTCAATAGCTCCGGAATACAATGTTCGCGCGGGCACCTGCCCGACTCTATCGTGTTTCACGAATTTTCAAGCGGATTCTCGTCTGACCCACAATCCGGCAACAACTCAAGAGACCCTTCAAGAGTGCTCACCTAGCGCCGCTTCCCACTTCAACCCTACACTAAATTTCGTACTAAAAACCCATTACTCACGATTGATTTATGGACTCGTCGAGAATAAATCACGTCCTGGAACGACTACAAGAACGACCCTCAGAGCTATGGCTTCTTCGCGCAAAGAACTCAACTTTCTTGAGCGATGATAAGGCAATTTTGATTGCCGGTGCACCGAAAACCGCGCGCTGGATACCTTCCGGGTCTTCGAAAATCGATCGCGCGCTCGCGCGCACTCACTCCCGGAAGATTTATGGCAAACTGCACGCGCGCGACCCCGTGCTCCCAAAGGGCTAAAGAAGTGATTTACAACCTGTTAATTCTAGCACTTTATCGCGGACCAGCCCCGGAAGGGGTTGATCCCTTTCCGAGTAGAGTAAACCAAGTACTAACGTAACCTTTTTTTTGGTTTTGTTTACAGATTAATCGCACAGACCAGTTCCTGCCCGAACAAAATAAACAAATAGCAAACAGGTGAGTGGCGTCGAATTAACAGCTTTTTAATCTAGATAAGTGAGGTAGCGGTTGTCAACCGGGATGTCGTCGCGCGCTCTTTGGAACGCTTCTAGATCAACGAACGTAGATTAGGTTGATGATCTTGGTCCGGAAGATGTTTCGATGATTTTAAGAGAGATGTTATTTTGAAACACACTTGCAATTTTGTACAAGAAAAGAAGCAAATTGATAAATAGACTTATTAGGAACACACTGATATAAGCTTCTTGGAATTCTAGAGACTCTCAATCTTTGACAATGGTATAGATCCAAAATCATGTTGGATCCAAGACCCAAAAATGGAAATAAAACTCAATACGAATTACTGTGAATCCGGTAAAGATCCTGAATTTTAGTGTAGAAATTCAATCTCATCAAATGTTAAGAGAAATAAAGTTGATTTTTAATGCGCAATAGATTCTGATCTAACCAAAGGTTATACTTTTCAATTTCAGTGAATTGCTGGACAAAGTATTTATAGTACCTTTATCCATATTAAGACTTAGTATAAATTAAAGTCTTGCAAATTTGCTGCATGGATCCAATTTGAAGTCCGACTTCTGGTCTAGACAAGAAAATCGCCTTACTAGGTATAAACCATTACCAATGAACATGTTACGACTTCCAAAACTACCTACTTGATCCGATCGCCCAAGTCATTACCCCATCTCGTTAATCCATGAAATGGTAGCGTTTCCCATCAACGAGTTCCGATGCCAACTGCAATCCCCGATAACTACCGCGATGCAATTTTCAGGCAGTGCACGTTACTTCAAATCAACCGCGAACATATCAGCCCACAAACCACTTAATCATTATCCAACTCACGGCCCGTACGAAACCGTTGACCGCCAATGGTATCAGACCGCGGCTCCCACACAAATTTCGATGTTTACCTTCCGCCGAATCAATTGGCAAATTAAGATCCGTATCACCGGACTCGGAAGGGCTCTCCCTCTAATTTTACGATTATTACCACTTAATCATTACGGCACTCGCTGCTCGCTGGCGTCCCAGGGGTACGTTGTTTCGAAAATCTGTGGATCACTTGCTTCTTTCACTTCCCAGATCGACACCGTTCGATAACTGGTGGAACCTCTCTCGGGAACGCATCCACCTATGTCGGAGGCACCTGGAGACAGTCCGCACAACTTGTAACAGAGAGAGGGCAGACATGGTCGCCGGGTTATCAGATGCAGGTTATTGTTAGTACCCCGCCAGTATTATTTACAATATTTTTCAGCGCCGTGTTTGTTGCTCCGGGAATAATAAGGCACGCCAGGCGTGGAGGAGTCTCTTCCCGAAAACAATAATGGCATTAATAATAGTTGTAACAAACGGCACAGCTATAGGCCATTAGGGATCGCGGAGATCGCGCGCGCGCGCACACACGCTCCATGAAAAGTTATGTTTGCCATATATTATTACTGTTTATTACGATTATTGCCGCACAGCTGATCGCGAAGCGTGGATTAAACGTTTCCGTTGTCCTGCTCGTCGTCCAGTTATGCGCGATCGAAGATATGCGTATTCGCAGAACTCGGCGTTTCCGCTCGGAGAACGACGCAGTGACAGAAGAAGTGCTTCGTAATTAGGTTCTAATTAATGAGGCACGTCCAAGTTCCCACAACTCTTGGCTGCAATTAGCTCTCGAAGTACGCACCGGATGACGGATGGTCTTGACACCTCCGGTGCAGAACTTCTTGACACAGAGTGAAAGAAAAAGTGCGGCGGCTTTCGCCAGGGCTCAATGTAATCGATTGACTCTGGAAGCAGTTCACCGCGGGGTTATTGCACTAATGATCCCGCAGGGCGCGACATCTCGTGGACGGAAATGAGGTGACTCGCCACGGGACGCGCGATTAGAGATGATTGGTTCTCTGGTGGAGCAGAACTGCGTTGTTTCGTGGGTTGCAGGGAATCCTTGAGTATCGTAGCCTGTTTGCAAGGTGATTGCTGGTTGGTGAGAAGGTCCTAGATTATAAAGGATTCTTTGTAGATTGTGTAATACTTTGGATCTAAACTTACAGTGACTTTGGACTTCATAAAGTATTCGTAACAAATGAATCCTCAACAACAGACAGACTACCCTAACGACAGTAATTAAGAGCCAACTAACCTTAGCCTAAAAAGGATTCTTCGGATCTACTTCGGATACTTCGGATCTAAGCTGACAGTGACTGTGGACTTCGTGAAGAATTTGAATCAAACGAATTCCCAACAACAGACAGACTACCCTAATGATATCAATTAAAAGCCACTTAACCTACAAAGGATTCTTCAGATCAAAACTGACAGTTACGTTGGCTCCATAAAGTATCCGTATCAAACGAATCAACAACAGACAGCCTACCCTAACGATATCAATTGGAAGCCACTTTACCTTAGCCTACAAAGGTTTATTTGTAGATTGTGTAATACTTCAGATCTAAACTGACAGTGATTTTAGATTTCATAAACTACTCGATTCAAACGAATCTCCGCTAAAAGACAGACTACCCTAACAATATCAATTAAAAGCCACTTAACCCTAGGCTAACGACTGGCAGCATTCCAAGACGTCAACGACGTCGTCGCGGAAAAAGCCCAAGTTCCAATTCATCTGTCATCGATATTTAATAATTTCTGCACTGAAATAAACACGCAAAAACATGGCAGGCAAAACGATTGCCGTTTCCACCTGAAACGGAAAGAATGGATCGCGGCTATCTCCAACCCCGGGGTTGGCGGCGTTCCGCGGAAGGGAACCCTCAGATCGGTGTCTTCGATTAAGCTGTTCCTCACGCTCTCACGTCGTCGACGACGTCGACGGTCTAGGAAGGTGGATTTAATATTATTCATCGAAGCAAATACATCCTTTCTCCGACCTTTTCGCTGCTTGACGGTGGAGGAGTTCTGAAGAAAGTACCTCCCCGCGCCGTTCGGCACGACCCACCGGGGTCGAGATTAGAACACGGGCCGAACAACACGTAACACGTGAATGGGTTACATCGTACGGGAAAGGCAACCCTCGACCCGTGCTCCTCTTCCATCGAGAAGAGGCAGATTAGAAATGTGGAGGTCGCTTGTTTGGCAAGATTCAAGCAGCGCGTGCGGCACAGAATCCGCGTCGTGCCGCCGCAGGCAGGAAGGCATAAGTTACACTCCGATAAGAGGGTACCGGAAGTGTTCGTACCAACAGTGATGGCTCTATTCGCCGTGCGGGTCAAAGTTGATCCCCTACGCTGCAGCGTACACCATGAGAAAGCAGGCTGTGTTTGCTCCTCCGCCCCCTGTTGACTTTGTTCGCCCAGGGAGGAACACAATGAATGGGAACCCTGTGTGGTGGCCCAGTGGCCTAAAAGAACGGAACCTGTTCATCGGATCATCCGGAAAGAAAAAAAAACATCTCGCTGCCACTGTGAGAAACGAAAGTTGAAGATTTGCATACAATATCCGACGGCGACGACGACGAGTTCATCGACTTCCGACCTGACGCGATCATAATTTCCCACAGAAGAACGCTGCACGTCGCGCTCTCTCCCTAACGCGCCAAGAACTCCCGCTGCGGTGTATCGTTTTCTCTTTCACTGCCCGGCGGCGGTGGCGGCTCAGATCGATCGCCGTTACGCTTGATCGCGCGCGGGAAAACCTCCACCGAAGGTCGTGGCAAATGAGCTGAATTCAATCATAATTTCGATCGGAATCCAAACTAGCCATCCGAGACCACAGACCGCGCGCGCAACTTCGAAGTTCTTGGAGCGAAATTTCTCAACAGTGCACACACATCTTCAACGCTCTCCCCCCCCTAGCGTTGAGATAAAATTAATCGATTCTTGGAGGCTCATTTACGGTTCTACAGCTCACTGCACGCCCGCCACAGTAGCAACTAGTGGAACTAATGAGGTTCTCCCCCCGGCCGGTGGAGCTTTTCCTCTCATATCTTGGGATAATTTAGCGCCGCCGCGATCGAATTCCCGTCCAATTGACGAAAAAGGCCAACTTACAGTTATCTCCGTGGTTCGATCCCGCGAAGGGTTAGGGCGAGGTTAGGGTGCTAAAACTTGCAATTTGTTAGTCAAACGAGGTGCCCGAGGCGTTTGCCGCAGCTCGGCAGATTCTAATGAGGTGAAGAAAGACACGATCCCAGAACAAAACGGTTGCACATCCGAGGGCGTCCGGATAGCCTCGTTCTCGCGCCTCTTGAAGCGCGCGCACACGGAGAAAATTATGAATAATTCATAACCCGCGGGAACCTCAACGCCCGAGGTTCCCGCTGGCCCGCTTCCGACACATCTACATATTAGATTTTGTGCCGGGCCAGCCAGCTCGACGCGCGACTCCTCATGTGGGTGTTGTCACCGATCCCAAATGGGAGTAATTTCTTCATTAACAATGCCACGTTTTCGACATTTCGGAACTTGGTCAGGGGAGGAGGTTCCCTCGGAGTGTAGCGGATTATTTAATTTGCTGGGAAGTGGCTTCGGTGGGAACCTTTTTTTTCGCCATCATGACCTGGAAACCCTCTTCAGGGTACCGCCCCCGGTAACCTCCAGGTGTTCAAGGTCGCCCTAACCACAGAAACCGCAATCGATCTAAGTGAAGAACCGTGTTGCCGTGCACACACAATTTGAAATTGTAATTGAAAACAGCTCCAAGTGACCGCGCTTCGCGCGGCCAGCTACCGTTAGATCGATAAGCACACCCGATTACACCCTTCGATCGGGATATTCTAATGGGTCGCTTCCGCGAACCTCGGCGGAACGCGAGTGGGTCGTAAATTACATAATCGCTGGGTAATTTATCTGGTGCTGCTGCGAAGCTGGCTGGACATTGCCGGATTCCCGAGATTCCGGTGGCACGTCCTGACTACAAGGGACTCGCGACGATCGCTATCGAGTTCGCATAAATCTGGCGCCCGCGACCTCGCGACAGCTACACAAGCGAGTGGCGTGTGCATGTGAGTTATGTACCGTCAATTGAACACCTCCGAGGTACAACTACAGCTGCCGCAAACAAAACGGTTCGGGGGAAAATTTCCGAGATCTTCCAGCAGCTGATAAGCTCTCCCTCTCCCCGTCGACGACCCGTCGACGGCAATAAATTCCCAAGGAATCGGTCGGTCATCGACAGCCTCCCGCGCACGTCACGAACCTCCCCCGCTCCTGCTGGTCCAACCATCAAAGAATTCGAGAAACGTGATGAGTTTCGTTCGGCCCCTTGGACGCCGTGAACTCTCTTAATTAAGGAAGCCCCGCGCCGGTTCTAGGCGTTGTTATCAAGTGTTGACCGTCAAACGCGCGATTCATTAAAATTTTAACCCCCGCTCCGCCGTCTGAAGCGCGACCTGGAAAATCCGGCGAGCGGGGATACTCTGAAAACGAAGAAAAACGACCAAATCACGACCGCTCGCGCGCTCGCGGTTGTGTTTTATAATTTGCATTCGGCGCGGCCCTCCCGACTGCAGACCCCGACAATTGATTCCGGAGCACACGAAGCGTCCTGTCCTGGGACACACTTGATCTGGGGACGTGAATCTTCCGCCGCGCGGCGCGCGGAATGGTCAATTGAATCACCCGACCCGAACCCTAACAAGGTTTGTCCCCTTATTGGCCTGAATGTGGGGCGAAAATCGTGAACTCAGTTGAACTATTTTTAATTAGATCGAATCCTATTCCGAAAGGACTGCGCAGCGTTGATCGTGCCGAAAAGTGTGTGGTTGTGAGAAACGGTGATGCGACTTGAGCGATAGCTTCTTCTGGGCTGCAAGGGGGACATGTCTACACGTTTGGGAGGTTGGGAATCTTACGTGGGGAACCTCACGAAGCTCCACACATTTGTATGTCACACATTTGAGACACTTCCTTGTAGGGAATCAACAGATACGCCATCACCAGCTACGGTCAAATCCTAGTAGAATCTCCAGCCTCCAGCTAGTTCGGATAAATTACCTCCGTCAAAACGAGCTAACAAGATCAATTACGGCACATTTAAAAATACCAATCGCCAGGCCAGACTAATCCCCCGACATGCAAATGATCCTAATTTTCTCACAATACCACGGATAAACGATCGCGTTCCCTAACGGTTCGCTACAGCGGTCGGTCATTCCCAGCGCGATCCTCCTACAAGGGCGCACACGAACTCGACCCAATGACTTGATTTCGCGCGCCGGCCTTTTTTAAGTGGAGGACGACCACAGTTTTGATAAATTACGAAACAAAAAACAACAACTCCATGCAAAACCCGGCGCCGACTTCGACAAGATCCCTACTTGAGCAATCTGACTCAAAGAGGGGGAACCTCATCTAACAAATGACATCTCATTACGCGGCTCTGCCGCGGTCCCGATGGGGACCTCCAAACAGCACTGTAATGATGATTGTAATAAATGATCCAAATCAGGGCAGTGATGATACCCAGAGGGATCGTTTCAGTGGGTTTCGCCGTACAAGGGAACCTACGCCCGCTGCTCGGCCAAATTAATTTATCAAGTTCTTCTCCATTAAGTACGGTTTGTTCTTCGCGGAAAACGGAAAACCCTTTCTCTTTTTTTTGGGGTTGATGAAGATGGGCGCGTGGGAAATTTACGAAAATTTACTGAGGAAGCCGCGATAAGGCTACTTTCAATTAAGCGTGTTGCAGAACACAGACACCCTCCGCGTAATCCAAATTAGTACGCCAAAAGCCGCGCCGCCTCAAGGGTGAGAAGCAAAATACGACTTCATTGAAATGGAAAACTCCCTTTTGAAGTTGGCACTGCTGTCACGCGACCGAAACCGCTCGCGTGAAAACGGAAAGAAATAAATAACGCCATTTCTTCGCGAGTGTCTGCTGCGAACACTCCGTGTGAAGTTAATGAAAGTTTTCACTCTCTTCGCGCGGAGTATAAATTTTGCACGTGTTCTAGTTCCCACAGGGCTTTGCGGTAAAGGGGTGCCCTCTCCCGAACCCCCACCCCTCGTTTTTCGAAGGTTGAACAAACAAACGATCAGACACACGCGAAAAAAAAACAGCCCCAGCCAGCCAACATCGATTCAATGCTATCTGCTAAACATCTAAGAGATCTTTCGCCTTTCGCGATACTGCTCGACTCTCAAAGAAAGTCTCGCGCCAAGCGATCGGCGCAGTCAGGTTGGGGAACAAAACGTTTAGCCGGAGCGTTTAAGGGCGCCCCCTCCCCTCCTCTTCATTTTTGCTTAACTTCCTTATCGTGATCTTTCACCGGGATCATCCCGGAATCGAGCCCACAGGTGAACGGAAGACGATCGGGGGTCGGTGGAAACATTAATTGCTAATATCGCGTTACACTCGCCCTAGGGAAAACCAGTTGGGGCATGGAGAGCCAATTAGAACGTGGATTAAATTCCTGCTTTTCCGAACCATCGCGCGGAGGAAGGTAATCATAATCTGTAGGGGAAATTAGATCGTTCCTAGCGATACAAGCTAAGTCTTTTTTCAATAAACACACATTAATAAACTAAAACATTTGAAACATTACAAAACTAACCTATTGCTTAGGCAATTTAAAAAAATAACGTAGCTTTACTCATATTCAAATGTAAAATTACACATTTTTAAATTGGAATTTATCAGTTTCATGGTCATGTCAGATTATACTGCCTACTGTGAAAAAAAATAAATACGGCCAGTTGAAAATGTGAAAAATTCAATTTGCAGTTGCCTGAAATTCTTGTAGACAACAGATGTTTCCTATATTAAATTTTCACACAAATTTCAGGTAAATTTACACGAAAAACCTTCTAATCTTCAATGGCTCAAATTGACCCAGTTTTGATGTTTTTTTCCTAACCCAAAATCTTTCAGCAAGATTGCATCAAAGACTTGTAATTTTACATGAGAAACTGGTGAATTTTCATTCTCATGTTGTTAGCCTTTTGAGGTCGTACCTGTTTTTTACGCACACAATTAAAAGTTATCTTATTTTTTAGGCAATTTTAAAAATTTAACGTAGTTTTACTCAGATTCCAATGTAAAATTACACATTTCTAAATTGGAATTTATCAGTTTCATGGTCATGTCAGATTCTACTGCCTACTGGGATAAAAATTAAATACGGCCAGTTGAAAATATGAAAAATTCAATTTACAATTAACTGTAGGTCATGTAAACAATAAATTTCTTCAATATTCAATTTTTACGCGAATTTCAGATAAAATTACACGAAAAACCTTCTAATTTTCGAAGGCTCAAATTGACCCAGTTTCTGATGTTTTTTTTTTCTTACCCAAAATCTTTCAGCAAGATTGCTTCAAAGATATGTAATTTGACATCAGAAACTGGTAAATTTTCATTTTCATGTTGTTAGCCTTTTGAGGTCGTACGACTCAAAATCGGTTCGGCTACGTAATCGACTGATAACACGCAAAAATATGTTTTTGAGTATAATTTGTTGAAAATTTACATTAAATTGCATTGAAATTTAAATTTTAAATGACGTGCAAGTGCGATAATCCAAACTACACATTAGTAAAAGTAGTAATTCAGCTGAGTGTGAACGCCTGGGTGTTAAAAAATTGCTTATATTCTGAATTTGTATGTAATATTACACGCATAAATATGTAATCGATCAGTATGAGAAACCTACATGATAGTTTGTTTGATGTTTGTCAGGGTAGTTATTTTGCAATTCCAAAGGCAAAATTTTTGGTTGGATCTGTGTAGCCAAATTAATCATGAATTAGTAGTAGAGCGTCCAATTTCCCGGGGTTACAAATTTCCCGGGAAACGGGAAATTTTCAATCAATTTCCCGGGAATTCCCGGGAAATTTTAAATTTATTGAAAATTGTTATGATCTTGGGTTTGATTAATATTTTGCATTAAAATTGTATATAACAGCGACTCTAATGGTTAAAATAAATGTGAAGATCAATTAAAAGCTTGACTGCATGTAAAAAATCATACAACTACAAGTAAATTTATATTTTTTCTGATTTTATAAGATCAAATCGTATATTAAACCAAAAAATGATCTTAATTTGTTCAAACAAATCATATTGGTTTCAACTCTTGAACAAAATAGTAAAGCTTTTAGTTTTTCCTGAAAAATCTAACTTCTCGTTATACTTCAAACATCTATTTTTTTTTAAATATTAGAAACAAGTTTTTAAAATATTTTGTTGGCACCTCTGAAACAATACAAAGTAGTTTTTCAATGATTTTTTTATGGTTTTATTATGGCACATGGTTTTGAGGTCGTACGACTCAAAATCGGTTCAAACTCCCAGATGTAATAATATCATGATTTTTTTTTATGTGTTACTTTTATTAAATAATACAGTCAGTTCGTTATTCAAAATCTACACAGAAAACAGTGTGAATTCACTTAATACGAAAATAATGATTCACATCTAAACTCAGTTCATGAAAATTGAGATTCTACACAGCTAAAAAAGTAGTAATCCAGCTGCATGTAAAAGGCGTTGGTGTAAAATAAATATTGCATTATTTTATGCAATTTTATGTGATTTTACACCCTGAAATATGTAGCCCATCAGTATGGGAAACCTACTTGACCGAAATGTCAAGCTCATATATGCGTTTATCCTTACAGCTTTTCATCGGTCTGATGGCCGAGTGGGCTAAGGCGCCAGTCCTTACTGTTGGTGCTGGGTTTGAATCCCGTCGGTTGCACCTTTTTTTTGTGTTTGCAAAAATTGTACATGCAGTGTGTAATATTAAGTGTTTATTTTGACGAAGGTGATGTGCATGCTTTTGCATGCGATTTTACTATCGGATTTTTTGCTGTGTACGTAATCGACTGATAACACGCAAAAATATGTTTTTGAGTATAATTTGTTGAAAATTTACATTAAATTGCATTGAAATTTAAACTTCGGCTGAAATTTTTTTCACAGCGCAAAAACCATGATTTTGATGAAATGTACGATAAATTAATAGTACTCTACAAGCATTCTTCATTTTTTTCAAATTTAACTCTAACACCTATTGTTGCACCAGTGCTCCATTATAATGTCTTGAATAGTAGGTATTAAACAAATTGAAGAAATTCTTCTTGCAGAAACCTATTTGAAATATTTAATGTTACTACATAATTCAATTTTCATCCCATTTTATCATGATAAACAAAAACGTAAAGAATCTCAATTTTGTTAAATGTTTATTTTCATTAAGCTAGATCTATTTCCAGATGCTTCTAAGATTAATATTATATCAAATTAGTCTTATTTTAAAATTTTATGATCCTCCGATTAATTCTTTTTTATTAGAACTGAACAATAACTGGAATTGAGCCAATTTTTGTTGAGATTCTTCTTTTATTATTTTTTCAGAGCAATTTCACAAAATTTGTTTCAAAAAGTTGAGAATATGTATACTTTCGCTTGAATTTTGGGAATTCCCGGGAAATTTCAAAAGTTCCCGGGAAACGGGAAATATATTTTTACGGAAAATCCCGGGAATTTTTTTCCCGGGACGGGAAATTGGACGCTCTAGTTAGTAGAATATTCATTAGCAGATAATTGTCAGAATATAAAAAAAATCATCGTGTTCATCCTGGAGCGAGCTCCAAGTGGCCACAGATCGCACGATTATTTAATGAATTTGCTTCAAGTTGTATTAACGCTCAAAATTACACCCCTTTGAAGCGGCAGTAAATCGCAGCGTTCTTGGGCTTCTTGGGGAAAGTTAATCAAACTAGCAGGTGGTCAGTTCCGACTAAAGCAAGGTAGCGAGCGTAGGTGGAACTGATTTATTTCGTTGGCGAGGGTTATGCTGGGTTGATCAAATAATGTAGTTATGTATTTCGAATACCATGTTGAACATATGGTTGAGTTTAGCAAATCTTCAAAGAAACGTTCGGATTTGTTGAAATGACTCAAAACTAACATTCTCTCTCTTTTTTTTCTTTCAGGTACGTCCGGCTCAAATCCAACAAGACTTGTAGCGCAAATATCTACCAGGTAAACACCTCTTCAAGCAAACAACCCGACCTGTAAACCATGTCAATCCTAGCCCATCAACGCTAATTATCCCCCCGCTGGGTGATGCTCTTTCAATGAACTCAACAGCCACACCCAACTCCACTAGTTACGGGCAGTGAAAAATTACCGAATCCTTATGCGTAAATCACTCTCCGCGCAAACGCGCCCGCTTGACCCGCCGGTCAAAATCCTGCAGCGCGCCGTGATTACAAATCATTGCAATCGTTTAGGCTGACAGTAAATAAGACAAGTTGCTCCAGAACGCGGAGCGTGCTAAACGGCTTTGCTATATGCACCGTCTTGACTTCTTGAGCGATGCTGATGATGATGATGTCCATCAACGCGTCCCTGTTGGTTCTGCGCAAAGTCCTCGCTTCTTTCAGTGCGCAAGCCACTTCACACCCAAGAATGGTCAAGTGTTGCGGTGCGGTGCAGACCGACTTGACAGCGACCCTTGAGGGATCTAACCACATACCACTCAAGGTCTTTATGCAAATGTCTCGTATGATGCAACCAGACCTGTCCGGCTAGAATAAACCACCAGTCAGGAACGGTGAGTTCACGCTGGTTCAATCCCGCGGTTAATTAATGCAGGAAAAAAAAGGAAGGGTTCTATCTAACGCTACTCCTCCCCCCTGCGGGGCCTGGCTGTTGCCAGAATCACGACCATCTGCATTAATTAGGAGCAAGTAGCGACGAGCCCTCGACCTCGCGGGGTTAATTAATCCCTTTAACACCTCCTGGGGGTGCGCGCGCGCGCCGCGAAAGGGTGTCAGAAAGAAGGACGTGTTTTGCATGGTTCTCACCGTGGGGAGTGCACGACCGTGGCGATTTAGGAGATTGGAGTCGGAGCTGAACTACACACAAAAAAATATTTCCGAATGTTACATCATTTATGATGTAACACTTTTGCACGTCATTAAACCTTTAAATTTAAATGCAATTTGATGTAAATTTGCAACAAATTATACGTAAAAACATGATTTTACGTGTGATTCAACCGTTTACGTCGAATCTCAAGTTTACATGAACTGAGTTCACATGTGATTCATTTTTTCCGTGTCGAGTAAATTCACATATTTTTTTCTGTGTAGGATTGTTTTCCTAAGAATACTTGTAAACGACAACAATGGTTCATAAATCTTAATAGATTGAACTTGTTTAAATTGATATCACTTTCGAGAAAACTAACCGTGGAATGATGATGATCAAATCCGTGAAGAATTCAGATTATTGAGTTCAACGTACACAGAAAAAAATATGTGAATTCACTCGACACGGAAAAAATGAATTATATGTAAACTCAGTTAATGTAAACTTGAGATTCGACGTAAGCGGTTGAATCACACGTAAAATCATGTTTTTACGTATAATTTGTTGCAAATTTACATCAAATTGCATTTAAATTTAAATGTTTAATGACATGCAAAAGTGTTACATCATAAATGATGTAACATTCGGAAATATTTTTTTGTGTGTATGTAAGAATTTTGTATTATTATTCACAAAGAGACTATTAAATCTCGATACTTTTTCAATATTTCAGAAAAAAAAAATTTCCGAATGTTACATCATTTATGATGTAACACTTATGTACGTCATTTAACAATTAAATTCAAATGCAATTTGATGTAAATTTGCAGCAAATTATACGTAAAAACATGATTTCACGTGTGGTACCGTTTACGTCGAATCTCAAGTTTACATCAACTGAGTTTTCATGTGATTCATCTTTTCAGTGTCGAGTAAATTTACATTTTTTTTCGGTGCTGTATTGCATTCGAGCATGCCTGAGCGGTATTACCCTTTTTAAGCGGCCAGGCATACTGCGATACATTAACCGTGGAGAGGATTCTTTGAACGGGTCACATTTCACAAAATCTACCAGGGAGGTGGATTGCGTGGACATACCGTACCAAACGGTCCGGATCAGTTATGCCTTTGTTCAAATTCAAAGCTGATTTCAAAACGTGATCAAGGTACAACTTTGTACGTCTACACAAAACCATCAACCAGAAACAGTTACCTCGTTCCAAGAACCTTTCTCCATCCCTAAGAATCACAATTACTCACAGTAGTAAAGGTTAAACGTTGTCCAGCGTTTACATCAAATTTTAGATCCCTTCACCTCTCCAGGGGTGGTCTGCGGAAACATTTAATTCAATTAAGAGAACCGGGTGCACCCGCCGATGACCCTTAATTGTCGCGCCACCACCTTAGTCCGCTGGCAATTACGGTGCATCTTTCCAGGCAACGTCTTAGGAGCAAAGACGGTAATGACGAATATTACTTTGCTACAACGGCTGCTGCTGCCTCTCGGATGTCGTGGTGGACACTTTGTTTTGTTCTGGAGAGGTCCCCCTTCCCCCGGAGGCAGTTGCCAGCCGGTAGCTGCAAGTGCCCCATTGAAGACTAGAGTGAGAAAAAAAAGAGGGTCTCTCCACCATATCTCATACAAATCCAGTCGAGTGACCACTTTTCACGAGTAGAACATCGAGATGGTCCGGCGCGGTAATTAACATAGGGTAAAAAACATACTCTCCACAGGTAGAGACTGTTGCGATGCGGTTGCAGCTTTTTGCTCCGGATTTTTTCCTCCCCGATTACGTGCGCAGCATCCAGTCGAGGAACTCTGGGCGCAACGGCAGCAAAAAAAAAGGGTGATGGAAAACAGACAGTAGCGCTCGCAGTTGTTCTACGTGCATTCCTGCCATATGTTGCAACTAGCTTCTACGTGCCGGAGACCCCCGCGGGGTCTAGCTTGAGCACAGCTCGAGTTTGTTTTTCGGTCCTGGAACAAAGACCCGGAAAGTACCTGCCTCTCGCAAATCAAAACAACGTCGTTTGTTGAACCTCAGCTCAACCAGGCAGAGGTCAACGAATCCACGCTCGATGGGCTATCGTTTTCTTTTAATGAGTTATTAAATAATCAACCGAGTTCGTTCGGCTGATCCATGCAGATCTTCTTCACTCCCTCGAGGAGGTCTCGATCCCGGGGCCACAAAAACGACCTCCACTTGACGGGATTAATGGCGGAGAGAATCATCAGCTCGCTTTGAGGGTGTTTTTGCTAGGTTTAGAAGATTGATGGATTCGGTTGCCGATTTTTTTTTTCACGGTTGATTTCGATTGGGCCGACCTTGGGCGATCGGGATAGATGTTCGTTCGTGGAGTTGTTTTGATTGGACCGCACTCAACGTCTCCACCAAGAGGTTATGCGCGAAACTTGTGCTCAAGAGACCACCGCGGATTGTGGGAACCTGCTACGTGGTGAAAGCTACTTGTACCAGTTGTCATTTGGAGAGTCCTTTTAAGCCGTGGTATCCCTGTCAGATTTGACACTTTTCGTAAACACATTGTACCAACCGACTACGGCTTACAGATCTTCGAGTAACACTTGCCCTGACGCGCAGGACAGTTTCCACTTGGCACTCACAAGCACCCTCCTTCACACGTGTGCCTGTATAATTTACTGCCATCCCCATCAATACTGTTTGGACAGCTAACGACCGCTTTCCGGCACGCGTCCGCGCGCCAAACGCCTCATTTGCGACCGTATTGTTGTCCGTGCTCCAGCGCTGCTTGACTTAATCGATTATCATAATTCTTGCAGTGCTGCTGCACGGCCTAACGGTCCCCTTTCCTAAGCCATTAACTCTCGCCCACTCGCGCGCGCCGATCTTGAAGACGTCTTCACGCGAAGAAGTGCCGCAGAAGCTACCCCCTGTTTCGACCTTCTCCGAGAGAGCGCGCGCGCGCTCGCGCTCGCGTTGCATAATACATTATCAAAACATATTACATTACAATTTATTTTATGAAATAATCATAATAATAAAAGCGGGTCGCGGACTGCCGCCGGCGCTCGCGGCTTTTACCCCTGCGAGGTCGCCGCAAAAAGATGACGAATGACGACGACGACCTGGAAAAGACGGCCGCGGCTTTGAACTTGAAGCGCCGCGCGATCGTAAAAAGAGAGCAGCAAGATGAAATAACTTCCGCGTAAACTCTCGGGGGCCCGGATGGCATCATAAGTCAAACTCCCATCAGCGGACGGTCCGCCGAGCCTCGGTGAAAAGTGATGAATGGCACCGTAAGTGATTGCCATTGTGTGTCCCGCAGTCGAGTCCGAGGGAGGAACTCATTTGATCGGGTGTAAAGGATGGTGGTGTGCATCAATTTAGAAGAATGCCTGGCGCTGTCACAACTGTGTGACTTGTAAAGGGTGGGATTTGTAAGGGTCATTTTGCGCGATCTTGAGCCAATTACAGGGGGGATTGATGGTGTAGATCTAACGCTGGAACACTTTGTATACCGGTTGGGAATGTTTCTTGTAACCAAAACTTTAGTATTTCATGAGAGTTCATCTGTGAATCAATACAGTCAAATTAAGAATATGTAAGCAATTAGATTTTGCATTTTCAAAACAAATGTATGTTTAGTATTGGAAACATTTTTTTAAGCATTCCTCATCAACTATCTTACGACCGGACAACTGAATACCTTCATAGCTGGAGTACTAGAATCCATAGATTTTCCACACCTTTCAAAACTTCAGTGAATGAACTTTCTCGATCTAGAAATATCCCATTCTGGGCAGAATTAACTATAGCAATCCATTTCAACGATTAACTACATGCAGTAGGCCTGGCCAATTTGAAAGAAAGACTTTGGAAGTGATCAACATAGTACTTACACAGTAAAAAATGCTTAAATTTTGTCTATTTAATGATCTAATATTACCCCAATTAAGACTAGAAAAGGAAAAACATTAAAAAGGAGGTTAATTTACACATTTTAAGAAGTCAAATTACATTTTTTTCTGGCATGATAAATGTACTCATTCTTTGATGTAATATTACCATATATTTAGGTAAAAATTCCAAATTTTGCGTTACGTAATAAAAGAACGCTCCCTTACCAGCTAATTCATCATAAACAGTAAAAAATGTGGAAATTTGGAAGGTGTAAAATTTGTAGATCTTATTACCTCTTTTATGATGAAATTTCACAAGCTCTTGGTGTAAAATGAGCAATTCTCTACGAAATCGGTCTTTTTTCTTCAATTTTAATTTTTGTATTTTTTAATCCGGCTGAAACTTTTTTGGTGCCTTCGGTATGCCCAAAGAAGCCATTTTGCATCATTAGTTTGTCCATATAATTTTCCATACAAATTCGGCAGCTGTCCATACAAAAATGATGTATGAAAATTCAAAAATCTGTATCTTTTGAAGGAATTTTTGATCGATTTGGTGTCTTCGGCAAAGTTGTAGGTATGGATACGGACTACACTGGAAAAATAATACACGGTAAAAAAATTTGGTGATTTTTATTTAACTTTTATCACTAAAACTTGATTTACAAAAAACACTATTTTTAATTTTTTATTTTTGATATGTTTTAGAAGACATAAAATGCCAACTTTTCAGAAATTTCCAGGTTGTGCAAAAATCACTGACCGAGTTATGAATTTTTAATCAATACTGATTTTTCAAAAATCGAAATTTTGGTCGTAAAAATTTTCAACTTCATTTTTCGATGTAAAATCAAATTTGCAATCAAAAGTACTTTACTAAAATTTTGATAAAGTGCACCGTTTTCAAGTTATAGCCATATTTAAGTGACTTTTTTGAAAATAGTCGCAGTTTTTCATTTTTTTAAATTAGTGCACATGTTTGCCCAGTTTTGAAAAAAATATTTTTGAAAAGCTGAGAAAATTCTCTATATTTTGCTTATTCGGACTATGTTGATACGACCTTTAGTTGCTGAGATATTGCAATGCAAAGGTTTAAAAACAGGAAAATTGATGTTTTCTAAGTTTCACCCAAACAACCCACCATTTTCTATCGTCAATATCTCAGCAACTAATGGTCCGATTTTCAATGTTAATATATGAAACAATTGTGAAATTTTCCGATCTTTTCGAAAAAAATTTTTGGAATTTTCAAATCAAGACAAACATTTTAAAAGGGCGTAATATTGAATGTTTGGCCTTTGTGAAATGTTAGTCTTGATTTGAAAATTCCAAAATATTTTTTCGAAGAGATCGGAAAATTTCACAAATGTTTCATATATTAACATTGAAAATCGGACCATTAGTTGCTGAGATATTGACGATAGAAAATGGTGGGTTGTTTGGGTGAAACTTAGAAAACATCAATTTTCCTGTTTTTAAACCTTTGCATTGCAATATCTCAGCAACTAAAGGTCGTATCAACAAAGTCCAAATAAGCAAAATATAGAGAATTTTCTCAGCTTTTCAAAAATATTTTTTTCAAAACTGGGCAAACATGTGCACTAATTTAAAAAAATGAAAAACTGCGACTATTTTCAAAAAAGTCACTTAAATGTGGCTATAACTTGAAAACGGTGCACTTTATTAAAATTTCAGTAAAGTACTTTTTGATTGCAAATTTAATTTTACATCGAAAAATGAAGTTGAAAAATTTTTACGACCAAAATTTCGATTTTTTGAAAAAATCAGTATTGATTAAAAATTCATAACTCGGTCAGTGATTTTGCACAACCTGAAATTTCTGAAAAGTTGGCATTTTATGCCTTCTAAAACATATCAAAAAATAAAAAATTAAAAATAGTGTTTTTTGTAAATCAAGTTTTAGTGATAAAAGTTAAATAAAAATCACCAAATTTTTTACCGTGTATTATTTTTTCAGTGTAGTCCGTATCCATACCTACAACTTTGCCGAAGACACCAAATCGATCAAAAATTCCTTCAAAAGATACTGATTTTGAATTTTCATACATCATTTTTGTATGGACAGCTGCCGAATTTGTATGGAAAATTATATGGACAAACTAATGATGCAAAATGGCTTCTTTGGGCATACCGAAGGCACCAAAAAAGTTTCAGTCGGATTAAAAAATACAAAAAAAATCGAATGACCGAAATCCTAGAGAACTGCTCAAATTACACATTTTTTCCGACATTAAAAATGTACCCGTTCTTAAAATGCGATACTACTTTTTTTCATTCGAAATTTTATTTTTGACATTCGTGAAATTTGATGTTATCAATTCTTTTTCAGTGATAGAAAAACGGATTTCCAGCAATTCCTTAAGTTGATAAAGCCTTGAAAACAATAACCATGAAACTGCACTCTTCGTTCCATAAAACTATTTTATGTTTATTGTAGCAATGTAACTGCACTGCTTTAAAGTAATTCAACCAATAAAGTCTGTGTCAATGATCCCAAACAGCAATTCTTGCTTCTCGAAGCGTAGAATCCGTCTAATTTATGTCAAGTCTACTTCGACAGCAAAAGACGCAGAATTTGCGGAAAATTAAAACAGTTCCTCTGCTCCACTTGTACCCAAACCCGCTAAACAACGTTAAATCCCCAAACAAAAGACTTGTCCGCAAGCGGCGACGAACCCGGCGATTCCCTAGTATCCAATCCATAATACATCTCTCTCTCTCTCGCAGTTCTTTCTAAAACGCTGCTGTGTTACCATTTCAAATGAGTATGAATTATGGAAATGGTCGTCGTCGCCGCCGTTGCGCGATTTCGTCGACGACCCAACGGAACTTGCCCGCGCGCTCCAATTTGTTCGCTCACTTTGTCTTGGGACCACCAGAAATTAATATTTTATTTGGGTCTTGAACATTCCTGGGGAAGGTTCCCTGCAGCAGCCGGTCCAGATCATCGGCTAGTACGCGGTCGTCGCTGGTCGGTTCAAGTCGCGCGCGCGCACGTCTTGCCTTGCCTTGCTCTCCCAAATCAGGTTAGTGTCCAAACCGGGCAAAGCAAACAACCCCCGGCGGTTTAGTGTGTGTGTGTGTGCTTGTGTACGGCGAAGAAGTGGCCCGTTAAAAGTGCGCAATCATCATCGTTATCTGCGCGGGTTCTAAGCCGCGTATTGCACTAGTGCAAAAACACGTCAAATTAAACCATAAATGAAAATTTCCCTCCCATTTTTGTGCGCGCGGCATCTCGGCGACGGCGTTCCGTGGTGTACAAGGCCCGCAGGCCGTGAAAACAAAACACAGCCCATTGAGATTATGAATGCAAATATTGCAAGTTCAGCGCGCGCGGTTGACCGCAGGGTGACTCTCCGACAATATCTAGCAAGGAAATCGACAGTTTTTCCTGTGGTTTTTTGCGGGGTGCGCAGCGCGCCGCGGTCTACAGACCTACAAATTGAACCGACCCTTGCGCGCCCCGTGTAGATCGCCGGAATTTCGTCGTGTTTGGTGAATTTTTCGTGGACACCCCGAAGGCACCTGTGGACCTATAGATGGGCACGCTACAATGTTGCCCGCCTCTCCGAAAAACGACCGGCGAATCTCACGCTGGTTTTTGCACCCAAAGTAGATCCCCGGGTCGGCTCGGAGTCACGCAGAGCGCGGCATACCCGCGACAGACCGCGGTGTGACCTCCCCTAACCAACGGCAGTCAGTGTGAGGTATTCAGTGGCGCACGACGCTGACTTCGACATGATGTTACATTGTCTTAATCCCAGGTGGATTTATGGCTTCCATCCCGGACGATCCCGCGGGGGAAACCCCTGTGACGGGTGTAATTCCAGAGCAACAACTCCGGTCGCTGCTCGCTGTTCATGGGTCGTGGTTTTTGAATAAACATTTATTTATATCTGACTGAGCCGGGGAGCTTCTTTGCTGCTTAGAGAGATCGTCGGTCCTCGTCGCAACGGGGTTCAGAGGCTTTGTCTTTGCTGTTGCGCAAAAAAAAACGGAAAAAGTGTTGTATATATGAGCGGTTTCGTGAACCCTGGGTCCGAGAGTTCCTAAATCAATTGCAGAACTACAACCTACAGCACGTACACGGCAGCAGCTACAACTTCATGAAATGATGATGATGATGATTGTTGTTGCGCATAATAAGTATGTTCTCAACAACATCATCCGACATGTGTAGTCGACCTGGCGAAATGAGGTATCAATCTTGGTAGAACCGGAGAGAGATTACCTTCCCCCCTGGTAATGACCCCGCCGCAGAATAGAGATGTTCATCGGAAGTAATAACATTTTTTGTTACTCTGCTGCTGCTGCTGCTGTTTCAGCTGTTGCTACTTGAGCGTTCTAGGAGAGCAACTATTCGCACCACCAAGTTCTGTATGCGAGCGCATGATTAACTAGACGTGCGGAATGATATATAAGTTGGGTTGATTTATTTTCCGCCTGGAGTGGCTTCCAAGAGGTTCTCCCTCAGCAGAAGAGTGCTGATTGTTTTAATCGTACACGATTGGTTTCCTTCCCCCCCAACACAGCAAAGCAGCTGCTCGCGTGTAGCAGAATGTGTTTACTTTGAGATTACTACCTTCCTGGCGCGCGGAATCGGACGGTGGGATATTTTTGTTTTGATTGCATAATAAAATGATGTATGCACACATAGTTGATTCAAGACGGTCTTCTTCGCATACGCAAAGAGGGGAATTTTCTAGCCTGGAGTGGGACCCTCTTGGACGGTTGAGATGTTGCCGATTGGAGGGATAATTGGATTTTCAGACACGTTAGGCACGTTTTAGCCGACGTGTCTTCCTATAGCGCAAGATTGAGTGTGGTGGAGGTGTTTTGCTAACTATTGCAAAGTTTGAGAGCCCTTCTGCGGAAGAGTAGAAGAGTCTTCCAAGTAGAATGACCACAATATGATTATTTGATGATGATGAATCTTAATCATGAGAAAATTGTAATGAAAGCAATAATTGAGTTCAAAGTTAAAATTTTGTAGTTTTAATTTTAGTATTTTTTTTTTATTTTGGCACATATTTGAGATCCAACCCAATGACCAAATTCAATTTTGCCTCACTAACTTCAAAATATTTGAAAAGCTATATCTTGTGAACTGAATCTCTGATCCAATAAGAGGTTTCAACACAGTGCTAAGTATGAGAATGAGAAAAAATCAGGAAAATATCTGAAAAATCTCTGTGCGCCAATCATTGCTTTTGAAGATTTTTTATAAATTTTTATGCATAAAGTTCAGATTCTAATACCGGAATATTTGGGAAACAATAGTTTTGCAACGAGTTCCATACAACTTTTTTTGCAATTCCGAAAAATACCCTTTGGACAGAATTATAATACAAATGTCCATGCATTGAGTCAATGAATCGTTCAAATCAAAAAAATGTTGAAAAGTGTTACTTTTCGAAACAAGTGATGAAAAGTTCAACTTTTCAGCACCCATTTGAGTGCTGAAAAGTAGAACTTTTCAGCACTCAAATGGGTGCTGAAAAGTTGAACTTTTCATCACTTGTTTCGAAAAGTAACACTTTTCAACATTTTTTTGATTTAAACGTTTTATTGACAAAATACATGAAAATTAGACATAAAATTTCACTCAGTGTGTGATTTTTGGAATTGCAAAAAATGTTGTATGGAACTCGTTGCAAAACTTGATTTTTTCAGCACTCTTCGTATTTATCCAACTCGGTGAACCTCGTTGGATAAATGTACGACTCGTGCTGAAAAAATCCTCTTTTTGCAACTTGTTGCATAAACTACTATTTTTTTTAATGTTTGAGCATGATCAACAAAATTTTCATTTTTTAATGAAAATGAAAGAGACTGTAGGAAATTTTGCCTAAAATCGTCCTGTGCATTTTTTTATTTTGCGAAAATATTATTTCTTAGCAATTTAACGTTCTTTCAACACAAACAATTATTATGCGATAATTCTGTGTTTGCTTCATATTGTTTTGATTTTGTTTAGATTTTTTAGTTTTCAACCCGAGAAGTTTAAATTAATTTATATGAGGTTTTTATTCAGAGCTCATGATACTTTTTAATATCTGAGAAGATTAAAAAAAAATTGTGTATTTTTATTCTTCCAAGCAAGAGCAGCTCAAAAAACTCAAATTTATATTCGGGACCATCCATAAACCACGTGGATTTTTTTTTGTATAGACAATTGTCCACGATGGGGGGGGTCGAGATTTTCAAAAAAGTGTCCACGTGGTTTATGGATGGTCCCTTCTTGAAAACATGAGAACCTCACTGAAAATTTCAAAAGCTTTTTTAAAGTTGCTTTCTGTGGGGTTTTGCTGTAGCAAAGAAAAAATTTCTTTTTTTTTATTAAAAAAATAAAGATATTATGAAAACCTCCTCTCTGTATTTTTTTTTTCAGAACATTATGAAATACTGTTTTTTATATTCCTTTTTCATTTTTCTGCATTTTTTAAAGAGATTGCTTTTAATATTCTCTAAGCAATTTGACAATCTTTTAAAATGAACGGTTATTTGTTCATTAATTATATGTTAAAAATACTGTTTATTTTGCATTCTTCTAACATTTTATTAAGAAAATATATATTTTTCATTGCAAAGATATGAACTCTAGAACACTGGAAACAACGTTTAACTTCAGAAAAAAGATAAAAAAAATAAAAAAATAAAGATATCAAGAAAACCTCCTCCCTCTATTTTTTTTTTCAAAAAAATGCGAGGGCAAAAAAATTTATGAAGATATCAATTCTTCATTCAAAAGGCAATAAATTTCGAATACTGTTTTTCAATTTCTTTTTTAATTTTGCTGCATTGTTTTTTTTTAAAACGGTTGCTTTTTAATAGTTTCTTAGCAATTTAACATTCTCTCAAAACGAACAGTTATTTGTGCAATAATTCTATGTTAAAAATACTATTTATTTTGTATTCTTCTAACAATTCATTTGTTTTTTTGGTGATTTTTGAGTTTTCAACCCGAGAGTATTTAAATTAATTTATCAAGAGCTCTTTTTAAACTTTGACAGGTTTTGAAAATTATGTTTGTGGGTATTTCCATTCTTTCAAACAAGAGCAGATCATAAAAAATAATTTCAGGTTTATAGCTCGCTGAAAATTTCAAAAGTTTTGCCTTCCTCACTGAGGTAAGGCTATAATCCTGCTCTAAAATTGAACTTTTTATTAAAAGCTCGAAAACCCACCTTGATGTATACATATCGACTCAGAATCGAAAACTGAACAAATGTCTGTGTGTATGTGTGTGTGTATGTGTGTGTGTATGTGTGTGTGTATGTGTGTGTATGTGTGTGTGTATGTGTGTGTGTATGTGTGTGTGTATGTGACCAATAATGTCACGCAGTTTTCTCAGCACTGGCTGAACCGATTTTGACCAAACCAGTCGCATTCAACTTGGTTTAGGGTCCCATACGGTGCTATTGAATTGTTTGAAGTTTCGATAAGTAGTTCAAAAGTTATGTATAAAAATGTGTTTTCGCATATTTTCGGAAGATGAATAAATGGCAGTAAACTGAACCAAACATCATCATGTTATACATCGTTATTTAGGTAATTGAAAGACCTTTCCAACGAGTCAACAACTTAGAAGATCTGGCAACCCTGTCTCGAGTTATAACCACTTAAGTGATATTTATGTACTTTTTTGTAGCCGGATCTCATTTAAATGTATGTAAACAATGTCCGGATCCATCATCCGACCCATCGTTGGTTAGGTAATTGAAAAAACTTTCCAACGAATCTACAACATTGAAGATCTGGCAACCCTGTCTCGAGTTATAACCACTTAAGTGATATTTATGTACTTTTTTTGTAGCCGGATCTCATTTAAATGTATGTAAACAATGTCCGGATCCATCATCCGACCCATCGTTGGTTAGGTAATTGAAAGACCTTTCCAACAAATCTACAACATTGAAGATCTGGCAACCCTGTCTCGAGTTATAACCACTTAAGTGATATTTATGTACTTTTTTGAAGCCGGATCTCACCTAAATGTATGTAAACGATGTCCGGATCCATCATCCGACCCATCGTTGATTAGGTAATTGAAAGACCTTTCCAACGAATCTACAACATTGAAGATCTGGCAACCCTGTCTCGAGTTATAACCACTTAAGTGATATTTATGTACTTTTTTGTAGCCGGATCTCATTTAAATGTATGTAAACAATGTCCGGATCCATCATCCGACCCATCGTTGGTTAGGTAATTGAAAGACCTTTCCAACAAATCTACAACATTGAAGATCTGGCAACCCTGTCTCGAGTTATAACCACTTAAGTGATATTTATGTACTTTTTTGAAGCCGGATCTCATTTAAATGTATGTAAACAATGTCCGGATCCATCATCCGACCCATCGTTGGTTAGGTAATTGAAAGACCTTTCCAACAAATCTACAACATTGAAGATCTGGCAACCCTGTCTCGAGTTATAACCACTTAAGTGATATTTATGTACTTTTTTTGTAGCCGTATCTCATTTAAATGTATGTAAACAATGTCCGGATCCATCATCCGACCCATCCCTGTCTCGAGTTCTGACCACTTATAATGCCACTTATGAGCCCTTGAGTGATATGTGTGTTTTTTTGGATCAATTTTGTGTCCAAACCCATCATATTACATATCACCCATTGTTGGAAAAGAGTGAGGAAGGCACCAACCACATAGGTGGATTAAGTTAGTTTTTTTTATTGATTTCGGTGAGTTTTGCAATGTTTCAAGGTGAAAACATAATATTCAAAAATTTAAAAAAGATGTTTAGAACACCTCCTCCTTCTAATTTATTTTCCAGAAATTCAGGGGGCAAAAATGTATGGAAACATGAAATTTTCATTGAATCTTAGATTTTTTTTAATATTTTATGAATTCAACAAGCAATTCAACGATTTTTGATTGTTTTTGCATCCTTCTGCCATAAAAAATTTCAAAAACATATTTTGTCCCTAAATTTCCTTAGTTTTGGAATTTGGAAGATATAAAATCAAAAGACTAGATTTCACATCTATTATCATGTAATATTACCTCAATTTAGACTAAAAAAATCGCATTTCAACGAAAAGTTGTAAATTTACTCAATTCTCAAAAAGTCAAACTTATTTTTTACTGTGTAGGCTGAACAAAAGCAATCTCGTTTCTTATTTCATTGAAATTTAATTTGCGATTTTTTTGTTTTTGAAAAAATAAAGTACCTAACTAAAATTTAGAATTTTTGACCAGCAAGACAAACAAAATGTTTCCCCTCAAAAAAAATGTTTAGTCCGACAACTGATTATGCATTCCTCAAAAAAATGTCATTCCCGAAATGCAAATGTCCCACATTATTAAAATGACATCAAATAGCCCCATAAACCCATTCAATAGCTGTTAGCGGGGTCCATTATTCGAAGGTTAGAAGCTATTACCATTATTATTATTATGAGGGAACCCACTTTACGATCGCTGCGTCGTAAATATTTAGGCAGGTCGTTTTTGTCACTGCAACATCCATTTGGGATTGACAGTAAAATTTGATGAAGCTTCTAATTTCCTGGGTGTATTTATAACTTTATAGATTTCGGTTTCGGAAAAACTGGCGGCCTTATCTCTGACTACCTGGCTCGATGCCGTTGGTCGCCAGCCCACACACCTGATTGCTGAACAGCTTTGTCCGGATAATCGTTAAATTTTATTAGTCAAATTGTATCGAATCGCTACACGATTGAAACATAATTCCTTAATTTATGGTCGAACTGGACTGCACGCTGCAGTGAAAGTTTAAGAGTGTCATAATCTCCGACCGCGGTGATGTAACACAACTGACCGAAATTACTCCAAAACGTTGGGGGATCAATGACTTGCACCGGCAGCATCCGAAACTGCCGCAATTATAATGATTTTGACGGCGCGGCGTGCGCGATTGTATCGGGAAATAATTCCTCGGACCAACCCACGCGTTTGAATATCTGAAGCTGCGACTATTATCGACGGCGAAAACTGAGATGTTGGCGAGCCTGTTGACGCGCGCTGAAGTGCTACCGCGCGCGTCAACCCACTTCTTACAAGGGGGAGCGAACATTTCCCAAGAAGCCGCTCCGCCGTCATCACGATGGCCCTCCAGGAGTCCGGAAAGTTTCGCGTAGGCGGAGGTATCACACCCGCGCAATCTAGACTGATCCGCTGGGAAGAAATGGTCGGCCAGCCTGAGATAACATCCCCCTCTCCACTTTCGAATGCAAATATTTGCTTTTCAATTACCCTATCGCGAACTTTGGCGTCTTCGGGAGGATCTCAAGCGAGCTCTTGGGGCAATGGAAATGGGAAATTTTTCCGTGCACGGTGCAAGTTTCGCGAAGAGCTGCAAGCGACGAGGTGGTGCTAAACTTTTCGCGGGCCAGCGATTGTTGGAGGTGATTTGTTTTTATTTTTTGCCTCGTCTATGATAGGCATTGAACTCTGGCTGATTTCGAGGAGGTTGGTACCGTGGAGTGGTGTTGGGTTTGATCTATCATATTTTTATTTTCGTTTGCATTCGACTGGTCCAAAGTCACCCCGCGAGACAGGTACCACCCTCGCTCACCTTCCTCGAAAGCTCCCATTTCTCCGTGGCGTTTCGCGGACTCCATGGCGATCATTATTCTATTATCATCCGGGCGCGATTATTAAATCGCAGCGCGTATTTATGGCACGTTACGGCGCAAGACCCCCACCAGCCTCGCCTCCCCTCCTTCAGAGGGGACGGGGCGACAATTGCACGCGATCATCACCAGGGGTGAAAATTGACGGCTGAATGCGACTCCTTGCAACTGCCTCAAGAGGGGGTCTCCCCTCTCGACAACAGTCATGAATTTCATTGCGAAATTATTATGATTAGTGCTGTTGAAGTCGCTGCTGTGGCAGCAGCAGTCCAAAGACTTCATTCAAGAAGACGTCGACGACGTGCCAATCGAGAGGTGCGTCAGCGATCGACGACGACGACGACGACTGCTACAATGTCTGAGGTGATTCGCACCACCGCGGCGATGCAAATTGATGGGAGGGAAGGTTCGGAAGGCCAATTTGAGGATGAATTTATGACGAGTCAGGCAGAGGTCTGGTACGACCTGTGAGCGGAGCCGCAATTGAGTCATATTGAATCGGGCGAGAAATGGGTGTTTTGATGGAGTTGGGACGGGTCGTATAGGGCTTGTTAACACGTGACCCTAAAGGGTAACCCCTCCCTGAGGGTAATAGGCCTGGTGGGAGGACGTGTGAATTTGTGAGTTTGTCTATTCGGGAAAAGTGAGCTTGCGCAAGTGTTATGACGGCGAAGCATGCATGTTGAATTATGTTGGCACTGAACAACATTTTCATCACTTTTTAACAAAAAAAAAGTCATTTTACCATCAGTCAAAAGTGTCACGATTCACCTGGGTATTATTTTTTTCAAAAGCTTTTTTCTAAAATCTATTTGGGGGTACTTCTACAGAGAAAAATTTACCTACATATTTCAGGATAATTTTAAAATGCTGAAGCAAAAAGTATAGTCACATGTTTTTTTTAACAATTCCACATGAAGGTTCAAACTCAAAATTTCAAAATGGCCCTAAATTGTTCAGATGGTTCTTTAGCTTTTATAAAGACATCAAGGTTGTTAACGATAAAATTATCCAGGTTCGATAACGATAACGATAAATCTAATAAATCTAATAAATCTAATAATGGACGATAACTTGATTTTGACATCTTTCTAAAATCGACATAATTCAATCATATCATGTTAAATTTTCAATATATTTTTTGAAAATGTTGTAAGTTTCAAATTTTAAATACTCAAATTGTTCACAAAATACCGTATTTTTTTAAAAAAATACTCAAATTTTCATAATTTGCAATATGGGTATCAAACGAAGCGATGCTTTTTCATATTTTTAGATTTTTTAAATACTAAAATTTTCACAAAATACCTTATTTTTTCGAAAAAAATCAAATTTTCTAAATTTGCAATATGGGTATCAAACGAAGCAAAATTTTGTTTGCTTTTTCACCGTATTAAATTTTTTTTAATTTCAATTATCAAAAAATACCGCATTTTTTCTAAAATACACTATTTTTCAAAATTTTCTATATGGGCAAAAAGGAAGTGAAGTCTATTAGACACGTATTTAAACATAAGGGGCAACCTAGCAAAGTTAAGGCCAAACGTGGTTTGAAAATTGAAATTTTCGGAAAAAAATACAAAAATGTTAGTTCTTTTGGACGCTAATACTCTTTAGAAGTGTTTTTTAGGGCCAGTACGCGCCTCCCAAGTAAAGGGATCAAAAAATAGTTTGAACGATTTCTTGGAGCTTTTCTTCACCCTCTCCGGCTTGCTTTCGCTACCGCGGCTGCACATTTGAAATTTTTCTTGAAGTTTTGACGATTTTTTTAGAAAATAATTTTTTTTGTATTGTAAATCAAAATTTGACAAAAACAATTTTTTTTTTTTTAAACTGCTTCAATCATGCTATAATAGTAGTTTATGCAAAAAGTTGCAAAAAGAGGATTTTTTCAGCACGAGTCGTACATTTATCTAACGAGGTTCACCGAGTTAAATAAATACGACGAGTGATGAAAAATCAAGTTTTGCAACGAGTTCCATACAACGTTTTTTGCAATTCCGAAAAACACCCTTTGGACAGAATTATACACCCAAAATTCAGAATCGAGATAATCGTTCTCTCAAAATTTATTGAGGGCTCAGTGCCAAAATCGATAGAATAATGGTACCAACTCACACCATCATAACAAATGAGTTCATTCGTTAGTTGAATCAATAAATCTCCAACAAGTGTCATACATTGACTTCTGACTTCTCCATGGTCACCAATCTGTGGTGGCCGAGGCAGCTAAGTCATTGGATTGGTTTGTCAAAGGTCTCTGGTTCGATTCCCGTTGTCGACACTTGTGGTTTTTTGTTTAACGGATGAACTTTTTTTGCAAATGAACCTCGAGAGAATAGTTCTATCGCCCATCTCGAGCTGTGTTCTCTGCGTCCGTGAATGGTACCACTATTCTCTCGACTCGAGACCATCATTCTCTCGGACTAGCGCTGCCAGTTTTGGGTCAAATTTTCATGCATTGAGTCAATGAATCGCTCAAATAAAAAAAAATGTTTAAAAGTATAACTTTTCCTAACAAGTGCTGAAAAGTTCAACTTTTCAGCATCCATTTCAGTGCTGAAAAGTAGTACTTTTCAGCATTTGTTTTGAAAAGGGTTACTATTCGATTCTTTATTTTTGGTACAGAAAAGTAGGCTGTTTCGTCGTTCAAGAATGACAGGAAAAGTAAGTAGTTTCACGACGGAATTGCAAAAAAAATATTTTCAGCGTATTAAATTTTTTAAATAACAACTTTTAAGTTTATACAAACCGAGTGTCCTCCAACATTCCAAACAGACATTACAACATCAGCTCCTGTAAATCTTCAACCTAATGGGGCAAGGAAACCTGCACCAATTTTGACAAGAGCCGACCTCCCACCAGAATGAACGTTCCGCGCTCCTAAATAGCCACTCTGCGCTACCGGTCCTGCAGTGTTCCGCCATAAATTGGCCACAAACTACACAAATATTTACACCGTTGCTGCCGCTGCTACCAGTACAATATTTATAAGCTGCTGGGCTGTTGCTTCTGGAACCTAGTCAGAACTAACGAGGTCCCCGAAATGGTACGACGTGGACACGCCGGCGGCCGCGCGAGGAAGATGTATCAGGTTACCATTTAATAATGGTCCGACCCCCCCGCCAGTGGTGAGCTTCCAGAAGCACATGTTATGTATCGCTTGGTGGTCATCGATTTTTACATATTTTTCCACCGCGATGAGACAGAATTGAAGAACATTAGGAAGAAGGCGCGGGCGCGCGCCCTCGCTCATTTGTTCTGGCAGAAGATCTTGTCGACCTGTTGGGATTAGCCGTTTAGGGACCCCTCACGGGACAGGATCCTAGACGCGCGCGCAATTGGCCTTTTGCAAATGACTTGTAGGGGGGTGGGCCGGTTTTCTGTCCAAGTCCGGAGGGGAAAAAATAAAAAATAAATTGCTACTGGTCATGGAAGCTGCGCTTCCGAGGATGAAACAATACTTGGCAGATAACGAAGCCCTAATTGAGGCCGGCAGGCCGGCCGGGGTTCCTTTTTGGGGGAAACCTCCCGGGTTCGAACGGGAATTTCTCGCGGTATTTATGCACATAAATATCCGCTCGGGAGCGCGCGCTCGCTCACATCTCATATTCAATGTCAAAAGTTTATCCCTTACAGCTACTTGTACAACATCTCGGGAAATTTGTTATTCTGGTTGTAGTTTTGCACGCCGCCTACAACGGCTTCGGACCACATTCCTGCAACGTGTTGCCTTCGACGATGCTCCCTTCTTTGGCGTCCGTCCGACCTTACCGGAATAGATCGAATAATATGATTTAATTTTGGTTCGTTTCTACTGGCAAAACAAACATGACGTGGGGGTTCCACGAAGAAGATGCGTCTCGGGCCTGTTCCATTCATAATTAATAAAGTGACCTCGTTATTCCCGCTTTGGGATCCCACTTTCTTTCACTTGAAGTGGTGCCTCCAACTCAAGTCATCCTCCACGCTGAGCCCGCTAATGTACGCCTCCTTCTTCGGACGGAAACGTGGTTCTCACGACTGTCCCCGGTACCAACCAACTACCGTGTGTTCAAGTGGGCGCGATTCACAAGCCATGTCGCGTCCTTTGACAGACAAGCCTCGGCAGATCTTGAATCGATGAATCATCTCGTAAAGAGCGCGCGCGGGAAATTATCAACGCTGCTCCATCATCGCAACTGCGCGGGGCGTAATGACGACTTGCACCCCTCCCAGTTCTTCCCAACTCCCGGTTGACAAATTTAAAATTGATTGCTTGCGGACTCCACCTAATAACACACCAATTATCTGCTCCTTTCCCCCGTTTCCGCAGAACTCCACTCCAAGATGCTGCCAAGATCGTTACACTCGACGCTGCTAGCGTGTCTGCTGCTGGCGTCCGCGCTCAGTATAGAGGGCGCCAAGCGACGTTCCCGACTGGACCTGCCCATCTCGAAGCCTGCGGAGGCCCCACTCGAGGATAACCTGGCGACGGCATCGGGCGGCTCGGATCCGGCGTACGACCGGGCCGAACCACCGGCCGCAGTTGTGGCGACGTCGGCGGCACCCGCTGCCGCGCCCAGCTCGACGGAGGTGGACACGGCCAACAGTTCCGGCAGCGGAAGCTCCGAAAACAGCTCGCAGATGATCGACGAGTACACCGACGAGGACTGCGATCCGGACTTTGTGGCGTTCGAGCTGGTTACCGGGTAAGTGCCTTGAGTAGTAACTTTGTATGAAATTTTATTTTTCAGGATTTCCATACCTATCCTAATAAAAAATATTTGTGGATATTTGAATTGCGACATACTAAAGCAAGAAATGAAAATATCATTGAATTAAACATAAATCATAAACCAAATTGCCTTAAAATACGTCGCTCGTTCGTGGTCTGGACTAGAAAAATAAATACCAGATCGGCTTTAATTTCTTTGCGATTTTTATTTTCCGCAATACGTTCATTTTCCTCTCATACGCCATACGGCAATTCCATTTGAAAAGAGCCTAAACCAAAAAAAAAGTTTTCCGATCGGGCTCAATTTTTTCTGGGGATTCCCTGGCCAAAATAATTAGACCCGTTCTTTCAATTACGAAAATTTACCCAAACCTGTATCATCGCTAGGCTTAGTGATTTTTCACGCTCGAAAATTGCAAATTTCACGTGGACCTCAATTTCGAAACACCAAATTTCACGCAAATTTCGCGGAACGTGAAAAAAGTTAAATTAACTCTGAAAATCTTATGTTGAAATCACAGAAACTGTTTTTTTTTGTTTCATTATATATTATTTAAATAAACTAAAAACAATTTCAATAATTTTGAACCTGACACAAAAAAAATATCTCCTAATTTTCCAAAAAGATTCCACCTGGTTTATGGGTGGGCTCTATATATAATATATATATTGAAACAAAGTGTAGGGCATGCGTATTCTCATTTATTGAACTGTTTTTTTTTTTTAATATTCGACTAATATAGCTAAAAAGTTTTCGCTGATTTGCTACAATTTATTCTTGTCCAGCCAAAATGGGTTGAATAATTTGTATTTAAAAAAATTAAAGGATTTCATCACCCTATTCCAAATTTAAATTTTAAAAAATTAAGCAAAATTAATATGTTTGTAACGAAATCGAAATTTCTATTCAAAATGAAAACAAAAACAAAAAAAGTAGTATTGTTGAAAAACATCTACCCAAATAATCAAACATCGTTAAAATAAAACAGGCCTCAGAAAAATCTGATTTTTTTAAAGTTGATTTCAAAGATAAAAAATATTCTTCATTTTAATTTTAATAAAACAAAGCCTGATTCTTTTAATGTCTAACAGCAGTTAAATTTTTATTATAGCAAATGAAAATACTTAGTAAGTTTCTGAAAAAAAAACTGAAAAATTGGAGCAATTCTTCAAATGGTTCATATCAAGCTTTTCAATTGTAAACAAATAAAATTTACTTAAATAGTCTGTATGGATAAAATATTTTTTATGTCGTTATTTTGAAAAAAATATTTGCGAAAATTGATAAATTTCACGAATTCACGCCGTCCACGAAATCGACAAAACTCACTAACCCTATATTTGTAATTAAACAAGGGTATTCACTCGCTTAATTCTACAGCATTTCATAAGATTAATTTTACTCTTATTTGAGTTTGATAAATCATTTTGAAAAAAACCATTACAGTTTCACACATACGTAAAATTTCACGGGATTTCACGCTGTCCGCGAAATCGTGAAATTTCACTAACCCTAGTCATCGCTGACATTTTTAAGTTATTGCAGTTTTAGTGAAAAAAGTTGATTTTTAGTCGATTTCGTCATTTTCTTGTTTCAGCGCATGGCGCGTTGAAAAACTCAGTTTTTATTTTCAAAAAATCATATCTTGGAAACGTACGGTTCGGCATCGCCAATTTTTTAATGTGTTATGTGAAATTTACCGAGGAATCAAAAAAAAATATTTTCAGACAAAGGCTCTTTGGTTCAGCAACGGTCAAAACGCCATTTTTAGTTTTTAAACGACTTTTTCAAATGTTAAGCTAGATTTTTAAACCTTTCTTTTGCGTCTGAGGCAGCTAAAATCGGTTGAAATGGAGTGGAGTTATGATTTTTTGAAAAAAGTGTTTTTTGCTAAAAAATACGAAAAAGGCCTAGCAAGGTGTAGGTCACCCTAATGGCCAAACAAAAAAAAACAAAAAATTTGGCCAAGGAACCCCCAGAAAAATTTTGAGCCCGGTTGGAGAACTTTTTTTCCGGTTTAGGCTCTTTCCAAATGGAATTGCTTTATAATTTTTGAATCAAATTTTCAATTTCGATGAAAACTTGTTAGGATGACGGTGTCAAAAAAAGCTTTTTCATGAATATTATTACAAAATTCTAATTCCGATTTTTTCCTAAGAAAAAAAATGAACAATTTCTTGGAAAATCATATTGATTCCTACCAAACTATTTGGTACAAATATTTATTTAATATATTCACTTCAGATGTCTAAATTTCGCAAGCCCAAGTTGTTATGTTTTAAGTGTTTTAATCCAATACTCTAATTTCCATGAAGCTTGAGATTTTTTATCTCCATTGTTTACCAAAAAAAAAAATAATAATATTCACCTTTTTAAACACATTTTTAGATGAAGACTCAAATTTTAAAACAACAGGATCTCACTAACCAAATCTGATCAATTTTCAACAAATATATTTGTGTTTATATTCTCAAGGATTCATCATCAATTGATAATTATTTTAAAAAATAACAAATTTTTTAATTGCAATTTTCCTAAAATAATTTAATAATTGTTTTATTTACAGTTAAAATTGCATGATATTATAAAATATTTCTAAATAAATATTTTAACAAACTTTGAAACAAAAAAGATGCATTTTTTCAATTGTATATTGTGTTAAAAAAATGAATTGAATTCAGAGAAAAAAAAAATGAATTCACGTTAGAGAAAAAAATAGCTAAGCTAATAAAATTTTCTCGGTTTGTCAGCAAAATTCCGGTGGATTTTTCCGGTTTCCAAAAAATCCGAATTGTACAGCAAAGCGACAGTGTTGCCAGATCATCAAGCATTCTGACTGAACAAAAAAAAATGTTTTGAAATACATTTTAAAATTCATTTAGGAGCTCTGGAAATAATTTTCTACCAAAGTTATAACAAATCAAAGCTATGGCTTGATATCGCAGGGCATTGTTGTACTTGTAAACAAACTTTGACTTGCCTTTAAAAGCTGCAGCTAAGTGTCCGTTACTCTTGACAGAGTTGCCAGATCGTGAATATTTCATGCCGAATTGATTGACAAAAATCTCGGTAGTAACAATGCCATGATAATCAAGTGACTTTTGATTAAACGAATTTAATCGAATATAAGAAACAAAAATGATTTGAAAATTTTTAGTATCCAGGACTGAGTCGTAGGTTAGTCAAGCTTAGTCGTCGACTAACAAGTATTTTTTTTTAAATTAAATTATTTAGGTCGCCCTCCTTAAACAATTTGACACCCTCAGCAGAACCCATGAGAAACTTTGCATTTTGCCAATTTGCTTTTATACTCACGTAAGACGTCAATAAAATAATCTTGTAGATTTTCCGTTGTTCTTACCTGGAAAGAAAAAGAGAAGTTGATTAGAAGGATACATCGATATTTATTTATTTTAATTTTGACAATTTGAATATAAGAGAGACTAACCATTTAAATCAAAAATTGGTCGTTTTGTATTCTGTTCATAATAATATCCACAACAACTTGTCGATAATTTGATGAAATCAAATGTTGGAATGATAAAGCAAATAATTTATTTTCATGAAAAGTAATCAAAAATAATTAAACAACATTAAACAATTAACCAATTTCACATTTATTTCTCTCTCCCCGCTCCTCACAGCTACGTCTTTTCCGCGCCGAACAAACTGCTCGACTCGATCCCCGGAACGCTGATGCTGACCGACTGTCTGGAGGCCTGCCAGAGCAACGATTCCTGCTCGTCCGTCAACTACGAAACCGGCCTCTGCGTGCTGTTCTCGTCCAACTCTGACAAATTGCCAGGTATTTTTTTTGTTTCGGCGCTACCCTTTTTTGTGCGAATTTCGATATCTTAAACCCACATTTCGGGGCCCCATTACTCAATCATCATTAGGCTTCTGGGGGGGGAACCCGGGCAGGTGATTGATTCGAGGTCACACAAAGTCGTCGGGGAGTCCGACGTCCAAAGCCGAAATGGCTTTTAAAGCAGACAGGATGGGAAATCGATAATGAGGATAAATGATGTCAGGAAAGGTTAAAGAAGCGACGTCGTTCCGTGTCGTGTTGCATCTGGCGCGGAGGTCGCCAGTTTGTCTGCGCCTTGACGACACGCTCGCAACGGTTCCGTCCAGATGTAACACAAGAAGGGTGGGGAGCTGACTTCTTTAATCGCTAACCGTAAACAGAAAGACCCCACAAAGCAGCTCGGCTGTGTAAGCTCCGCGGGCAACTCCAGCCCCCCGGAGGGGTCCGTCTCTTAATCGTAAAATAATTAGAGATAGTGCGCTTTAGCGATTTTATGGAGTTGAGCGCTCGCGCGCTCGGCTCTGTCCCGCGAGATGACCACCCGTTTGTGCCACGAGGTTCCCAGGAGAACCCTGTGAAACTCCCACTCGGGAGTGACCTTTGATTCCAACGGCACGGCAGCCGAGACCGAGATCCGCTGAAGCTGCAGCAGCATCATCCACCATTACAGGATAATTAAAATCGTTTTCCAATTGAATTTCCCCTTCCTCTGCCAGTGTGGAAAGTGGGGAGGTCGCGACGGAGACATACTACATCCCGAACCCGGGTACCTTGCCGGTGGCCCTAAAGGGCTAAAGACTCTACCTTGGATGACGACGGTGCTGGATTCGAAATTTATTGCCATGTTACGTGCGGCCCATTGAAGTGTACATAAATAAGCACGAGTTGGCTACGAGGTGACCCCCTCCCCCGGGGGTCTCGGACAAGTGTGAACCGTTCAATTGGTTACCTCCCGAAAAAAAGCATCCCCACATGATGCATCACCCGAAAACGGCCATAAATCTCAAAACCAGCAATTAATTCAGGAGGCCGTTGTTGTAATACGACCTCCGGAAAAGGCGCGCGATAATGAACCCGTTAAGGTTGATCATTAGTCGCGCTGCATCTACCTGTAGAAAGCCCCAAGTGCGGCGAAAAACAATTCCAGATATGCACGCTTAAGCCACTGACCTCCGGTTGTAAATGGACCCACATTCCCGGGACGCTCTTTAGAGAAAAATATGGGAAAGTTGGAGGTCGTGATGAGCGTTGGACGTGACACAGTTTTTCACTCTCCACGCGGGCTCGGTCGATACATCATCCTGCCCTGTCTGCTACCTCACCACCTCACCGCCGCTGTTTATCGGACAAGTGTACCTATTATTGTTCCCGATACGTTTTATTTATTAATCGACATGCCTGCTGATAGTTTTCGTTCCGGAACCCCCGGCGCCCTGGAACTCGCAAGGTCCAACCTGTGTGTACCATACCGGAATAGCCGCCACTTCAAACTCATAAATTTACCATTACGTTTCGATCTGCGATCTTCGCAAGGGGCTCGCGCAAACACACTCTACACTCTACTAGGCAGTACATTAATCCCCGTGTACTTGGGTGTACACGGGTTCTGATCGTTTCGAGGCTGTGTGCACCTACCAAGTTTGGATTGCGACAGGGTTTTAGCCACTGTTTTATGTGCGTTTAAAGTAAAGCATTCGGTGCGGTATGTCCACGCAACCTTCCTCCCCTGTAATTTCTGTGAAATGAGATCCGTTCACAAAATGCTCTCTTCGGTTAAAGCAACACAGTAGGCCTGGCCGCTTTAATGAGTAGTAATTTAAAAAAGGGTTCAACCCTGTCAAATCACGCCCAAACAAACAGAGCTAGAGTCCATAATAAAAGAGTACCCCGCTAATACACCACCGTAGAAACATCCCAAAAAAAACACCCCGGCGAGTCGCGGTTGCGACCTAAAACGGCAGCCCGGCCTGGTCGTGGCGCGGCCCCTTATCGTGCTCGCAGAGTTCAAACGCGCCATAAATTATTACGCTAGAGCGAGCGCGCGCGCGCGCCAAGAATCGGTTCACATATATCTTGTTCTGCGCGGCGAGGTTCCCCCTCCGTGTGACGGACGTGATTTATAGTAGCTTCGACTTCGACTTCGATGGCCGATCAGCTGGTCAGCGCTATCGCGGGAGGTTCCCCAAGAAAGGGACACTTTCACTCGCGATGAGCAAACAAACACGATTCAACATTGTAGAGGTTCGATTCTTCCGAACGAGACCCCTATAATGGGTCAGCCTAATGGCAAGAAATTCCTGGCGGCGTGAGTCACCTCGCTGGTTAAGGTACCGCCAAACGGCTTGCACGGATTCCGGTTGGTAACGAGGACCCGCGAGGTTCCCACCGTCTGTCATTGATTGGTGCATCTCTTCCGATGTCGTCGGATTGGCATCCGTCCATTTTCCCGACACCGACTCGGCCGACTCGCCCCCCTTCTACACATGCGAGGGATATTGGAGACTTGCGAAAATTAATTAATATTTCGTAATTTGTTTCTCCTTCCTTTCTGCGCGAAGAAACGCCAACTTTCATCACCTATTTTCCGCCGCTACCTCCTCTTTTGTCACTGCAGGGCGAGGGCACCTGGGACACCGCGGCAAACCCACAAATGGTCAGAGCTTGGAAGTGCCGCGCAGATCTTGGGAAAACACGATTTTATCATTATCTCTATTGGGTCCCCTCGGATTTTTTTTTTATTGCATCCCCGGGAACCTCCGGTCGGATTCTCTCGCGGGCGCGGGAATGTCGCTCAGTCTCGCTGTCGTGAAGTCCGGGACTCAGAACCGAGGGGACCTCCGCCGCCCCGAAGAATGTTTTCTACCCGGGCGCGACATCCCGTCACAACGACTTCGGCTACCAACCGAAAAAAAACCGACACGGCCGGGAACCTCCGCGGAACTCTGAATTGAAATGTTATTTCCATTTTACTGTCATGTATTCCCGGGGCGAATCGTCCCGGAGAAGTACGCTCCGTAGCCAAAACAGGCACCCGTGATATTTCTCAATTCGTGATGCAGACCTAGATGTACATAAATAAAAATTGGAGTAACTCCGCGCGCCGTCACCTCCTCGGCGATCTCCGTATTAGAGAGCCCGCGCTCGTGATTGTGCATATATAGCAGCATTCCCATCGACCTTTCAATCGACGACGACCGCCGCCGCCGCTCGGGGATCCGGGCCTGGGATCTTCACCACCGCGATGAATGATGAGAAGATTTCCTTCAAAGTCCCCCGGGCCGCACCGTCGTGATACACTTTTCGACCTCCATGACTCCACCCCCGGTAGACGCTGTTCTAATTTCCTACCACACAAAGTACACTAGTACTCATATCTCGCGGACAACGCGGGTTCACGCGAGAGCGTAGATTTACGACCAGGGTGCCCAACCCACCGCAGAGATCGCAACCTGTTCTGTCCTATCGCGAGACTGCATCTATTTCCAAAGTCATGGACACCTCCAGGGCAACCCGAGCTCTGCACTAAATCAAACAGCACTAACAACAATTGCCATAACTCCAATATCTCAATTACCTCAACACGGGTTACCGCACTAATCAACACCAACTGGAGATCGCTGGACCTTGGAGTGGGACACCCCGAAGGAAGTTTATCGGCGCCTATGACTTCATTAGGGGCGCCACGAAGGCAAATCCCTTTCGTAGATATTGGGGATTAATGGACAAGATCCCGGAGGGTGCGAAAGCTACCCAGGTATTGATTGGAATCGTTTCCTGGGAAGCTCGAGGTGTCGGTGTCGATTTGAGTCTGAATTGGCGAATTCAATTGATTGGTTCACGTTCAATTACCGGGGTGGGTTTAAGTTGGGTTTATGAGTGGGAACTTCTTCGAGGCATTGAGGACCTTTAAAGTACACGCAACTTCGTGATGTGGAGGTCGTTGACATCGGAATCCTTGGGATTAGCATTTCTGATCATTATTCTTCAAATTTATTGTGATGAAATTAACCTACAAATTCGAAGGTCAATACCAAAAACATAATTTGAGTACAAATTGGTAGTATTAGGAGACCTGCCCCACTAAACTCTTACAAATTGCCTCGAACATTCAAGATCGTTGCAGACCAATCCAATCTATTCTTAATTAGATATTGAACGCCATCAGCCCATTTCGCACGTAACTACTCCGCCAGTCCGCTACTATCGAGTTACCACCTAGCTAGGGCGCCCAATCGCCTCTATCCATCTTCTAAGTAGCTCAATTTACCCATAACACTCCCAGTTTATGAGTTCCCCTCCGTCTTTCTTCACCCCCACAATGTTAATAAATGCAAAATAAAAGATAATGAAACGGCTGATTAGAGGCCCCGAGTCTCATCGGATCTAATGGTTTCGCGTACTATCTCGGAAGATAACCACCAAATCACCCCGGTGATCCGAACCAGATCACGTCGTTGGCCTCATCACGAAGAAGCGCACCAGATGGCCCCCTCCGTAATGATGGAGGTAGCCGCTCGCGTCAAGATTCAATAATAATCTGCAATTACCGACCGCCGATCGATCGTTCACCACCGCCGCGATCATCCCCTACAAAGTTGTGGGATGACTTGAACTTTTTTCCCCGATCGAGAACATCTAGAACCCGGCGTTACAAAGTATACCGAACGGGTCGGATATCAGGGTCACGGTGCGAAGAAAGTTGCACCCGCGTGAAAACCGAAAAAGAAAGTACCTCCCCTACTACCAATTACCAATTTTGCACTGCGCACATGATCATCGATCATTAGACTACCAATTTGACGAACACGCCAAACAAAGATTCACTTTCGGTGGCCACGAGACCGCAAGGTTGGGAATTCGTGAGATTCCACGCACGCCTCCGCAACCACCCCCACTACTATTGGTATCAATCACTGTTTACGTACGACGGTGCGAGAGCTGCTCGTATGTTACTTGGAGTTCGCAAATTGCCTGACTGCTTTGCGGTAGTCGCCTAGCGACTTGTGTACCTGGTGGCAATAAAAACAAAAGCACTACAGTGAGCTCTTGGATATCTGGAAGCTTCGATGATACCTCGATTGTATAGAAGGACTACCTTTAAGATCCAACAGTCTTACAAACATCAAGTCACTGCAATATCTGAACGTAACCAATACAGGTCTCTCAAAACTCTAAAGAGGAATATCTTAGAGATCTCCTACAAGAACTGACGTAATACTTGATTTGAAGTATCAAAAGATTACTTGAGTTTTGAGATTTCTCAGATGTCTAAAACCCAGTAGCTTCACAATGATACGTTGATTCCAGCGGTATGTAGTCTGGACTTCGCCATGTGTATATGAAGATTTTTCCGAACAGGGTTCCTAGGAATTGATATTTGGGAATAAAACCAATGATCGCCATCCAATCCACTTTTTTAAGGGGACAAGAGAAAATCTCCACGGTATTCCCAAATAAGTTTCGCTTGGAATTCAAGTTTTACGATTTTAAGGGGTAGGTATCTTAAGATTCCTCAGATGTCTAAATCACAATTCCTTGAATAAATGAATGTGTGAGGTTCCCTCGATCGGCTGGAGTACCCATTGATCAATGGTCCGCTACCAAAAAGATCTACCAACAAGTCTGATCACCAGAGGATCACTGTACCCAACCACCGCGCGTATCGTCGCAGCGTTTCGTCATGGGAAGTGACTTTGCGGCGTGAGGTTTCGATTCGAAGTGACGCGAGGGTACAAAACCGCAAACCTCGTCAATGGGAGACGCGTCGCAGCGATTTCGCTTTCGAAGCTCCCGGGGCGTCGCGGCGCTCGGGACTTTGTTTCTCTCTATGCAAATCTCGCTCGCTTGCTCTCCTTCTGGTCATGGGAAGGTGCGCGCGCGCGCGTAGATTATCCAAGACCGGGCATTAATCTTCGATCGGACAAATGGCGTATAATTTAAGATTGGATTTCCTCCCTTTTTGCGGGGTTTAGCCCCCCTACGGGGGGAGGAATGTGGAGCGTACGGAATTGGTGTATTTTGTACGGGGAAGATGGCTTTGTGTGTCACATCGATCAAGTCACTTCCGATGGGGTTCGGTTCTGCGCGCGGGAAAGAAAATTGGGAAGTGACAAATGCTATGAATTAAGAGGGCACATAAATCTCCAGGGCGTCGGAAGCGTGATCGAGGTGACATGAGTTTCGAATAACTGTTGGGTTTTGTAATTGGGACGACGAGAAAGCTAATGAAGACTTCACACGACGATTATCTGAACCATTTCTCTCTCTTTTTCCAGGTGCCCTCACCAAGTCCCAGTTCCCGGTGTTTACGATCTACGCCCAAAAGTCCTGCCTGAAGCTGCGTCCGTGCGAGCGCGCCTGGTGCATCGACCGCGTCCAGGGCTACAAGCTGAACGGCCACGTCAAGCGTACCGCCACCGTCCTGAACCGCCGCGACTGTCTCGAGATGTGCCTGGGCGAGAACGAGTTCACCTGCCGGTAAGTGATCGCCGCCCGCTTCCTAAATCCCAAAACAATGAAGATCGTGACCTCAAGGTCGCCGCCAAAATACCTTCCAGTCATCTAAGAATCGGTTCTAATCCGCGTGATTAGGCAAATTGTTCTCGGCTACCCGGCGCGATCGATCAGGTCGAAATAGAGAGCGATCGTAAATAGATTGGATGACTTTGGAAAAAAAAAATGCGCAAAATAGCTTCACTTTCGCGCACGGTTTAATGTAGTTAATTAGGAGTGACTCGGCCGAAAGTGAGGTTAAGTTGGGATGACTACTTTGTAATTGAGCGATGCCTTTTAAGGGAGAGATTGATGGAATTGTAACGGTATGCGCGGGCCAAATTGAATCTAGATCGCGGCGTTCCGATAGTCGTTGAGCGATATTCGAGCGCGAGTTCCCAGAACTGTCACTCTACACATGGTTGAGGTCCAAATTACACACTTAGCGCGCGCGTGAGAACGTTGCGTAATTACAAACGCTAATAGAGCTGTCCGGTGCGACTGATCCTTTGAGATGAAAGCAGCAGGTACCGCCGTCGCGAGTGCTAATGGTCCATAAACGGTCCGCCCGACAGCTAGAACTCGGTGCACGCGTGCGCTCACCCAAAGGTCAAACGGGCCGCTTTACGTTTTTTTTTACGATGATGCACCCGGCTGGAACTAGACCGCGGAGACCTCTCCGCGCAGTAACTATACGCATCATTAAAGTGCGGCGCACACGCACACAGGAAGTTCTAACCTTTTAGCCCATCCGGCCGGCACTTCAACGGGCCCGAGATCTTAACGATCTCGCGGAGATCACGTGAGACGGGATGATTTGACTAGACGTTCGTCGGCGCGGCCACACGTCCCGTCTTCTGTAGTCACCTAATAAATATCCGCCGCGAAAGAGATGTTTTAATCCACCCGGGCAGGACTCTACTTTGTTCGCGCAGCGAAGACGCCAGAGTAGTCGATCGCGCCCAGATGATGATGGTGATTGGCAGAACAATTACTCCTGTCGGATTCTTGGCCGGGTTCCGCCGATCACGACGTCGATCCGTCCATCCGTTGAACACTTCTCCTCCTTCCATTTTATTGATCGGTTATTAATACCAATCTTCCTCCCGACCGAGCGCTCTTAGTCCTCCCGAGAGAGAGTCCTTCCTTCCATAGAGCCGGGCATAATTGCACATGACTTCCCGCGACTCCCAGGTGTCGCGCCCGTAATTGCCTCTCTAGACGCGGCCACCTTTTAAGCCCTATGGAAATTTAATGATTATCCCCTTCGGTGAGGAAAGCCGCAAGTCATAACATCTTAAAGAATCAATTTGGCCAACCTGGAGGACGGTCTGCAACATTGCTTCCGTTGCCAGGCAACAACATCAACAACAACAAAAAACCCCGATGAATAATAATAGAGATGTTTTTAAGTGTCGCCAGAGTCGGGGACCTCCCCCGGGGACTAGGTGTCGAGCAACCTCGAGATGAAAAACCGACACCGTCGCCACTTGGCGCGGCATAGATAAGCAATCTTCAGCGCTCGAACGCCAGGGGTAATTAAAAATTATGAAACACACTCATTGCGCGCGGCCTACAACTAAAACAAACCACTAGCGATCGCGATTACGCTGGACTTTTTTTGCCGGTATTGAGCGGTGGGACGGGTCGACCTCTTAAGATATCCTCGGGTACAAGGGAGAAAAAAAAGCGGAGCAAGTGTCCTTCTCACGGTTGAACCTGGAAAATTTCCCAGGTTCAGGGTGGCTACTTAAATTCCATTTCCAAATTTTCGACTTTTTCCCGATTTTACCAGAATTGATTTTTTACCCAAATCGAAAATGGTTTTTTAAACTCAACACTAAATTTAATTCAAGTAAATTTAAAAAAAACTATTAAAATTTAATAAAACTGGAAACTTTGATGTTCAGTTTCTTTTTTTCTTATTAAATTTCTAAAAGTTTTTGTTACTGTCAAAAATGCTTCAAAAATAGAAGCACTTAAAACTCAGGGAAGAAACAACCCAAAAAAACTTAATAATTTAAAACATAAAAATACAGTTTTTTTAATTTACAGGCAATTTTTTTTTGTTCCCTGGTTTCAACAGGAAGAGAAAAAGAAATGACAAAAAAAAACAAAATTCAAAATAATTGTCTTATTCTTTCTAGAAGCGAAAAAGAGCTAGATAAAGTATCTTTATAAAGTTTTTCAATTTTTTGATTTGTAATTCTCAAAATCAGCGTTGATCAATCTAGTTTTGAATATTCCAATGTTTTCAATTTTATTTCAATTAAAAAATCAACTCTCTTAGGCAATTTTATTTGAAATTTTCCAAACTTTTCGAAAAAAATGTTTTGGGGAATAGACAATCGTGGACACTATTAAAAAAATCGAAAAACGGGAATTTTAAGAAAAAAAATCTTGAAAACGGTGCATTTTAGCAAAAAATCTGTTAAGTACTTTTCGATTGCAAATTTGATTTTATATTAAAAACTGAAGTAAAAAAAAATGTCTAAAATTTTTTTTCCAAAAGCACATTTTTTCCTAAAAAGCATAACTCGGCGACAAAAATGTCAAATGACATGTCAAAATAAATGAATAAAAACCCGAATTTTGGAAAATTATTTTTTTGAGAAAAATAAGTTAGGCCGTTGCAAATATTTTTCAAAGTTTATGTAGCCCCCCCCCCCCCCCTCAAAATTGGCCTGAATAATCAGGGGGCAAAAAATATTTTTTCGAAAAACTTCAAAATTTTAATGAAAATTGAAGTTTAATCAACTGAAAACCAGTTAAAATGCATTTTGCCGCGTTTATAATCATATTTAGCATGTTTGAACTCCTTTGAAAACATTTCAAATTTTCATGAAATACTAATGTATAGTCCCACGAAAAGTTTTTTTTTTTTGCAAAAAAAAAAATCCGTCAATACCCCGATATTTTCAAAACTGATGATTGGAAAGCAACTGTACGCCTGTAAAACGCATTTTAAAACACTTTTTTTTTTCATCCAAATGTTAAAACCTAGGCTTGTTATTTGAATTTTGATTTTTTTTTTCAACATTTAATGGGGGGTTTGGGTGTGCCAATAGCACAAAATGACTTCTTTGGTCATTTGGAAGGACCCCACAAAGTTTGAACCAAATAAAAAAATAAAAATAAACTCCATTTCCGGTTTTGGTAGACATTTATACGAGCCGGGGGCAGTTTACCCCCTGAAAAAAAGAATTCATGTAAAAACACTGTATTTACAGTTTTTCAAAGAATTTAAGAATTAATCTTTGAAATCAGTATTGGTTTATGAAGTTTTCAGTATTTCAATGTTTTCAATTTTATTTCAATTAAAAATCATGTTTAATAAGCATAAATGGGCTTTACATCAGATTTTATGCGATTTTTTAAGAGACAAATTTTTAAACATGTTTTAAATTGTCTAAACACAAAATATAATGTGATTTATAAATTTTAATATTTTTTTAGTTTACCATTACTTTTCATTGTGGGGTATTAAAAAACACCCAAAAAGCAAAAACTGAAAATTTGGTTTATTGGACCTTTTCAAAAAAAAAACTCCACAATTGCAGTTCTCAAACACAGTATGAACTTAAAGTACCTAGCAAGTGAAAATGCTAACAAGTATTTTCAATTTGTCCATACTATTTTATAAAAAAAATCACGAATTTCGGTTCATGATACAAAGATTTTATATTTTTTTTCGGTTTGAACTCAGTAAGATTAAAAAATCTGGAAACACTGTCATAGTTTTGAGTACTATTATAAAATAAATTTAGTTAATTGAAACATAATTGAAATCTGTCTCCGTTTTTACACCAGCTCAAACTGTCAAAATACGCTCCAAGAGTCTAAAAACATGGTATGCAAGATTTTCATTTAATAAAATGTCAACTTTTTACACAATCTCAGATTATGAAACAACATTTGATTAAGAGCAAAATTTATGATAAATGAATTGATTGTCTAAAACATTAAATTAATAAAACTTGAAGAATTTAGTATACCACATTTTCCTTACAACATGAACAGAAACCAAAATAAAACTGACAGCTCGCACCACTCAGTTGAAGATCTGGCAACTTTGCCTTGAGATTTTTTAAATAGGTTACGAATTTTACAAAAAAACATATTATTGATACAGATATTCTGACTTTCTGGGAACACTGCCAAGAATGACAAAAAAATCTAATAAAAACATATTTTTATTCGAGAAAGGCAGAAATTATCTACAGGTGGATTTGATAGCATTTTTTTAGCGGAAAAAGTTCTTTAAAACGACTTTGAAAGACTGTTCTAAACAATAGTCGTCTAACGAAGTTGCTGAATTTCTGCTTTCTCCGACTCAACAATTTCCTTCATTTCCATCTCAAACCCATTGAACAAGCGCTAGCGCCCATCCACCGCAACGAAACAGAACAAAACACCCATCGAGTCCCAAGAAACAGCACAAATCAGAGTAGAATGAACTTTTCGCTCGGCTGAACGTCGTTTTCCAGATCATTTTTCATGCTCGTTGTGCTCCGAACCGCCGCCCCTTAGCACCCATCCCTGCCCATTTCGTATTTACAGATGATCAATTTCAAGCTCATTTTCGTTCGATTCAACTTTGCTTGTGCCCCCTTTGTTGCTGTGTTACATCGCCAACAGAACTTGAACGCAAAAGCTAAGAACTTTTCTAGCGATACGTGCTCCCCACCGTAGCTTCTAATGCCATTTTAGAACACGCCAGCAGCACCAAAGCATCATAAAGCTAAATTTTATCATCATCTTTATGGCGATTTCATGACTTCTGGAAAATGTCGCGCAACTCTCCCCGCGACCGCACACCCCGCCCCGCAGAGAGCAAAAACGAAATTTTCCCTGAAAATAAAAGTAAATCTTTCCGGTGTGCGATACAAACAGACACACACACACAAAGTTGGGAAGAAAACGGTGGTTTGGCCGATTCCGCTCGTCCGGTCCTAGAACAAAGAACCCGTCCCCCTCTCGCCTCGCCGGTTCGTGGCCAGTGCCCCAATGTGTAACATGCAGTGAATTTATTGTTATGATTACAACCCCAAACAGCTCTCAACCGTTTACACTAACAACATCGGATATTGCTACCATTAAGAGACCTGAACGTCCGACGACGACGCGGGGAACTCGGCGTTGTAATGGATCTACGTGCGCCTTTTTTTGTCCATGAAGAAGAACCGCGGGCGCGCGCGCAGCGCGCATTCTTCAGCCGCCGAGATCTTCAACCGAAAAGAACATTCTTGGCTTGTCCGGTCGCTGCGCGAAGAAGTGGGGGCGCGGGGAGAGCGTATGAACACGCCAAAAGAAATCAGCCCAGGTCGCGGGTTCCGAGAATTGCACCACCACCACCAGCTTCAGCAGCAGCAGCAGTTGCAGTAATTTCCTGCTTGTTCAAAAACAAGTGCCCTGGGAAGTTTGTTTGGGGACTGACTCGCGGACTCACGCGAGTACAATTGCGACTGTGGTTGCCCTTTTATGTAATTTCTGTCAACTCGATCACTTTTTCCACTCTTTTTTATGCAAATACCTCGCGCGGATCTTCGCCCCCAAACAACCGCGCTCATTATAGAGACTCGACTTGGCTGAAGCTCGGCGAAACTCGGCGACTGCCGGGATAAGCGACGAACCTCGCACTCACTAAAGAACAACGGTAGCAGCGGCAATATCCGCACCAACTAGAACAAATCCAACCCTAATCGGAGCACCGACTGCGGGGATAATGAACGTTCTGCGCACAGCGCACTTACGCGCCCGGGTTCTGAGAAATTGCAGGCGATTTGTTAAACGCACCGGCGACATCGCGCGAGCGATTTTACTTGTGATGAAGATCGTAATGATGATGAGAACTGGAACAAATCGAGCTTTTTTTTTCGCAGTTCGGTAAGCGGTTCCAGCAGATGATCGTGAGCGAACGGTAGAATCATATCGCGAGACGTCAGAACGGGACTCGGGCGTAGCTTGCTGAACTCGATCAATATCGGGCAGGATTGACTCGCGTGTTGTGAATCCTAGAAGATCTTCGAGATTCATTTGAGTATCTAGTTCGAACCAACGTCAAGATCTTATTACTGGGCTGTTGATCGAGTTATTTCCACTCGATTTGAAGATCATACAAGGTGGTCTCCTCCGAGCCCACAAGGACGCTGCCCAGCTCATTATCAACTGCTCCAATTCCGCCCGCGAAAGTGCCCCAAATTAGGCGACCGTCGCAAAACCGGACCCTGCCTAACGGAGTCCCTCCTACTACGACACCACAAAGCCAATAACCAGGTTACCGGGGTCCAGCAATATGCCCTAATCCGGGCCGCGCAACCTGCGCCGATTATCGCGCGTATCTCCCCGGCGATCTGCCGCGTGCAGCGGCGATCTACTTCTGGGCTAATAATCCTGACTAATTTGGCTCGGGTGGCCATTTCTTGCGGCGATAAGCTGCGCGGATCCCTTTTAAAGCCGCGTGCGCCTAATCAATCGAACTGGTTTCCTCGCTGAAATTGAGCGCCCATTTACTTAATCTTGGTCCGCGCAGACTACGGTGATGAGCAACAGCCGCTTAAAAATCGAGAGCAAGGCGCGATCCCGGTCCGGAGATATCGCGCGGAGACCTTCACAAGTGGCCCGGTAACTGTAAACCCCCTGAACAAGTGACTGGAAGGTACACCCGCGCCCGACTGCACTTGTTAAATATTTATTTAAGCAATCAATTTAAATTACCCTATCGAGGTATAACCCCCTTCTACAGACGAGGAGTTCCTGAAGACCCGTAGATGATCTAGTCCGCGGCGGCGTCGGCGCGCACCAAACTTGTACATTTATCTCGGGCTTATCTGGTCCCTCTCATACTGGAGTAACTCGTGTTGTGTAGTCCAGTTCTTGCGCGAGCGAAAATCAGCACCTTTCATTACACTTCTAGCGCGGGCCTGCTGAAGACCTTCCTTAATCTAATTTATTAGCGATTTTCCTTGTTTTGCCAAGGTTCGGATCGCCAGATAAGCGCGTATGTGCGACGACTACACGCAATAAGCTGCGTTTTTCTAAGGACTCGACCAATTCCTTTTGACGTGCAGCGACCCTCTAATCCTACACGGAAAAAAATAGTTTTTTTTTTTTATTCATAACTTATTTTTATTAGGTCCTTTTAGGTGCTACGACCAGGTTAGGACCGAGGATCAGTTTATAATCAAAATAAAAAAAAACTCATTACACTCCATACTTGGAGATCATGTAACTGACGAGGGTTACTTGGTCCAAGCGGGGAAAAAAATAGTTCTGAAAATCGAAAACAAGTGTTCATGATATTGGGAACCACGAACAAAGCGTTCAAATTCTTTCAAACGTTTTTGAAACACGTACCATGAAATTTGAACATTTTGTTCGTGGTTCCCAATATCATGAACACTTGTTCACGATTTTCAGAACTAATTTTTCTCCGTGTGGTCACCCCACTCAATCCAACAGCTCCCAAATCAATAAAATTAACATTCTATCGGCCCCGGGGAGGAGTGCGACTTCAATTTTCCGGGCAGTTGCACAGAAGCCCCCATTCAAATCTGCGCGCCAAATGAAGCGCGCGCACTTTAATTTGTCAGTGTAAGGGCCCCGCCGAACCCCTGCCAGCGATTACCATTTCTTCACCCCGTTAGGGAGGGTCCGCAGCGCAGAAAAACGCGAGCAAATTAACATACAATGTTAATGTTATGATAATATAATGGTGTGCTCGCGCTTCTGGAGCAGTTCTAAGAGGTAGCTGAACAGCTCGGGGTTCTTGTTTCCCGGAACGCCCGCCCCTCCCCTCGGGACCGGCCCCGGAGGTGTCAATTTGTCCGCACTCAACCCCGTGAGGGCAATCAACTGCGTGTGAGCAAGCGCGCGCGTCCATCCTGATTATGTCATGTCGTCGCCGCGTTGCCCTTCTGGGCAGTGACGGATTAGCTGGTCGTCGTTTGAGCACTTCCCTAGAAGGTGTTTGAAATGACAAGTATGGTTGGAGCATTTGCATACTGTGAAGGGGGTTGAACTTGTACGTGGACTTGCATGCAAGCGCGACCTTTAACAACAGTGCCATCTATTGGCGAATAGTTGGAGAGGTTACTTTGTTTCAAGATTTCAACAACCACGAAGATCCGTTATCGAAAAACAAATTCAACGAACATTCCGCGGAAATTGTCAAGCTGCATCCGACAAGCTCTATTACCGGGGAAATTCTTTCCCATACAATGTAGTCACGACCTGGTTCCCCAACACAAGAATGCCATCTCGACATTCACCCAAGTGAGATGTTCAACCACTTCCAGTGAAAGTGTTGCTGCCTGCCTTCTACCGGGAATCCTCGAACCTTAGCCAGCTTCCACAAGGGGTTCGTTCCAGATGAAGTCTTTATCTACCAGCCCGAGATGGAGCGATTTGCTCCCTGCCAGCAGCCGCGTTACGAAGCTAATTAATTTGCAACAATTTAAAATTTATTTCTCATTAGCGAAGAACGGCGCCCGTAAGGGCTAGAGCGTAGTTCCGCCAGCGCTCCGTAGGGGTGTAATGAGGGCTACCGCAGCAACAACTTATCGCACCTGGTGTCGAACACACAATCCCACTCGACCTGGAGAGTCTGCCGATCAGATCACCGCGCAGGAAGGAAATTTATTTACATTTATTACGGCGAAATGTTAACATATAAACTAGTGTGCGCCCTCTATTCCGCGCTAGCGCAGCTAGCACTCGATAATTTCCGCTCGTTCAAAGTAGAGGCGTCGTCGTCGTCGTCGACGACGAAGTCATTTTCTCTTTTCGCGATTTTCCTCGCGCAGGTGAAAGAGAGTAAAACAAGCGTTCCTAAATCAATATAATTGAGTAATCAAAGGCCTGCGCCGAGCGGTTCCCTCGGAACAGCTGCCGAGAAGAATTAACTAAGTAATTAGGTCAATCAGACCCCGGCCAGCGCCGACGATGACGGTGATGACGATGATTGTGTATTAACACCTTCTGCGACGACGACGACGACGTCGACTCCCCCCCGGAGTCAACCAACTTTGTTTGCTGGCGGAGATCGTTTGCAAGTCGGAGATACGTCCGGCGCGCGCGCTCTGTCAAGCACAGTTAGCGCAAACTGGGGCTTGCAGCCTCGGCAAGTGACGATGAAAAACCGGTATGCGCAATCGTGGGGCGGCTGTACGGTATGGTCGATGACGATGATCTGGATCCGTACTGGTGTGGCAGGTTGGCAGAGTGATGATCTGGATCAACGGGTACGAGAGTGAAATTGCGCGGGAGAAAGTGAACGTAACTGTGATTAGATTTATTGGACGAGTTTTTTTCTCTTCTAAATGGCCTCGTATGAGTAGTTGAATGTTGGTCAAACATCGCTTGCACTCACGACTTATCGAGAGCTCGAACTTGCAAGTAAACTTGCATTCAATTTGCATCTTTAATAGCACTGCCATCTATGAGCGCTTCCTGTCAACAACCTCTCGGCATCATCTGGTGAGAACGTTTCCCAGAAACCAACTCCAGAATGTGATCCATGGTCAGGTTTGGCCGTAGATTGAACCGACGATAAAATAAATCATCTCAGCGAACGGTTCGCGTGTGACCAAGCCCCGTTATCACTCACGGATCACCCAAACTATAAATCCACATTCACCAACCAAACGAGCTGTCGCGTTCCACGCGACGTTCTGGACGAGCTCTACATTGTATAAACCATCCAATTGAGTCATCATCGTTCTAACCGGCTACCTGGCGTGCCCCTGCTCGTATAAATAGATTCAAATTAAGTCCAGTCCATTCCGTGAGTTCTGGATCGCTTCGTGAGTCGTAAAGAAACCCGAAACCCCCGTTGCAACCCAACATGTCAATCGTCGACCCCTGATCGATCTCCTCGATTGATTTATGGTTAGAGTCCTCTACTCCACAACCCATGTGGTAATTAGGGAGCAATTATCGCACCCTTGGGAGTCGGGACTTGAACCCGCGCGCGCGATCGGCGCCTTGTACGTCTAGACCCTCCCAGAGCTGTCAATCTCCAAGATCGACAAGATCTCGCGGCTGTCTTCGATCTGCTCGAGAGGAGCCATGTTTTTCATAATATTTGTTGACAACCGTGAAATGAGATTCCGCGGCCGCGGCGCGGCCTGTCACGCCGATCCCGAGGTCGCGTCTACGCGAGAAAAAGCAAATAATATGACAGCTTTTATGATAACATGCTCTCGCACATTTGCGCGCCGGAGATCCTCTTCGCTTCAAGTTTGCCGACGTCAACGTCGGCGCATTTATCACCGGGTGAAATCTCGCGTTTTTCGCTAGTTCCTGCCTGGGATATCGGGATGCACCGTACGGAGTTGTGGGCGACTAGCTGAACCGGTACCGCGCGGTGATGAGCGCGCGCTCGCGCGCTGCCTTAAATGGAAATTATTTTTAATTGGACTTTCTTTATCGTCGTCGTCGAAGACGTCCCGCGGGACTTCAAGGTTTGATGGTTAGGCACTGAGCCGTAGACGTGGACAGAAATTAATTACGGGCAGGCTCGCGTTGGTGGCGTTGCTTAATTGACGACGATCTATTTCAAGCCGAGCACGTAGCGCACAAACCGTACGGAACCGAGAGGGCCGGACACATGTGATAGATTAGTCGCGTGAGCGGGGCTTTTCCACCAACATTCCCGCAGCTTGACCTCGATCGGACGTGGGAAAAGGTCCCGAGCGATTCGGAGAATCTCCAATCGGCGGTTCGCGTCCTGGGAAAACTTGCACGCAAGTTAATCGCTCAAACGAGCTGCCATCTGTACGCGAAAACAAGTGAAAAGGCGTTCCAAGAATTCCTCCGGATTCACTTTTTCACCTGACCGCGGCGGTAATTATTCTTGAACTCCGCGGTAATTAACGACGCGACGCGCTCAACGAGTTTTCGCTTTCGCGGCGGTTCCCGCGAGAGTTATGATTTTTATTGGCCTGCGTTACGCCTCTCGGAAAGCGAAACTCAACCGCCGCGGGTAATGACTGAAGAACCCGTTAGTCGGTTTGTTCTTCCAGGTGGATGGGTTTTATGGGCACCGGGCCGGTATCGTTCCCAGGGGATCGCCGGCCGGCCGGCCACCCACCCAGCTAAATGTGCTCAATCAGCCCCGCAAGGTCATGACCCGGGAGTGTCTGCGTTGCGTTGCGTGCAAGTTCTTGCTAATCCGGCAACAACGAGCGGTAAAACAAATGAGATTAATGCATCATACGGGTCGGTCCTTTTCCTACGGGACGTGAGACCGGCCATTATCTGCAATTTATTATTATTAGCGCTATTGAATTGGGTGCAATCTCGTTGCGCCATCTCGGGGCGAGCCCCGAGAAGTGGTCAATGGGAAGCATGCACTATGTATTAATTAAAATTGTATTTACAATAGCTCCGCTCCACTCTGGAGCGCATTTCTTCCTTCTTCTAGTCTCGCGAACGTGCGATCATGCCAACCGGGCTCGCTCGCCGCGTAAATTGCATGGAATTAGTAGGTTTATTAATTGTTTAGAAATTAATTAACCTATCTCTGCGCGACGCGCTGCTTCCCAGAGGGCGTTCCTGCAGACATTGTGTTCCGCAATGAGTACCGTTGCCGCTAAATTGACGGTCTCGCCCCGCGAGTAACTGTCACGATGACCTGTGGCGAAGATTCACACCTCTGCTTGCACCTCAACTTGCACGCAAGTTGAAGCTCAGCTGTGCGCGCCATCTGCACGAGACTAGCAGTGACTCGCCCACCCAGTCACGGCGCGCGATTACCGCAAAAAGGTCGGGTCACGTTGATGAAGGTCCGATAGCCATCAAGACGCGATCTTGACGACGGTAAACCCGAGAAAACCACATACACACAGGTATTCCAATTGCTCCAATCATCTCTTCACTGTGCCGACCTTTCCCCCCAACGAGAGTTGCAGTTGTTCTTGTCTTATTAACACAGAAAAGGGATCACATGTAGCGGTGGTCCCCACGGGGCTTCAGAACCGTGCGCGCAACCTTACTCCGTCAAAGAATCCGTAACAACCTGTTAATTATATTCTTTCTCTCTGTTCTGTGTGTACGACGCCGGACTAACAAGATCCCCGCTCTCTATCATTACTGTGTTAGATAACCGGGGGTACGCGCGGCCACGGCCGCGGACAATCGGCCACAACACCAACAATACGCGGGCGGCCATTAGGGACCGCAGTCGTCGCGCGATACGATCGCGAGCCCTGCTTTCGTGTGCTCTATTAGGTCATGCACCCTCTCTGTTATTATCGATTTTCTTCGATTTAATAAACCACCAAGAACGTCGTCCGTTGGGGGGGATTCTAACGAGCTTGTCAATTCGGTTTGATCTTCCAGTGAGGGGTGCGCCCCGGTTAATGATGACCAACTACAGCTTGGTCGGGTTTGACGTACGGCGTTGCTGAACTTCTCCCAATTAGTACACGGAGAAAAATAAGGTTCCCAAAATCATGAACACTTGTTCACGATTTTGGCAACTGTTTTTTTCTCCGTGTACGGGGGGCGTTACGGCCAATTAACATCCTGACACGCGCGTCCGCGGGTTCAACGGACCTTCGTCACATTCGCGATGGTCTGTTTTTTTTCGGCTGGTGAAAGGGATAATTGAATTAATGGGTCGCCCCGTTTGATGAGGGTTATTTGGGTTCGTTTTGGCAAGGTTTTTTTTTTTTGCTGCGACAAAGAAAGCTTGCGAATATTTTTAATTTTGAGAAAACCGGTTGTTAGAACGATGCAGCGTGACTCGAGAAGAAGAAATGAAGATATTAATTTTCTCTGGAAGGTTTCGTTGATACGATCGCTGGAGAAGGCACTATCAATTTGGCAGATCGCTTTCATTTTTGGGATTTAAAAAAATCACTTTTTAATTAGTATACTTTGATATCTTCTTTAAACTCAATTTCGAATCGCTAAGGAGCTTAGCGATCGCACAGAATCCAACTCCGGTTTTCAACGAATCTTGTTGAGAATCCACTGGTCAAATCATACAATCGCTTGTACAGCTTCATTCAGCATTCAATTTCACGCTACAACGACATCACTTTTACCTAAATCAACACACTTTCGTTAAAACCACAACAATTCAGTGAAAACGACTATTCCTTAGAAATCCCGCAACCACAACCGCGGTCTTCACGGTCATTCACAGCCCCATCAGCAGCAGTAGGTGAAACTGTCCTTTTGTCCTTCTACAAAGGGAAAAGGGCCTCTCCTCTAATTCAATCAAGTTCGCTCCAGTTACTCCCAGTTATGACCCCGCCGGCTATGGGTTTCTGTAATTCGCTCGCGCGTTTTTATCCCTCTTCAATATCCAAAGTCATGGCCGGGTTATTAACTCCTCGTTAGGGCCGGGGATAGAATTTAAATTATGTGCCACTATAATTCATTCGCTCTATTCGCAAATGGAGTTCTAATCGACCATCACTTGGGCCGAGCGCCCCTTTGGGAATACCCCGCACTTAGAGTTCGGCGCGAACCCCGTTTATCGTGCCAAATTTATCAATTATTATAATTATTGGGTTTGCGCGGAACCGGACCGGGGCCGAGAAATGCAAATTTAGAGCGAGAAAGTATGCCGCGAGCTGCCCTCTTGTGGGACCGACGACCAGCCAGCGGTGTGTCATACGAATGGGACCGTTTTATTGCCACGTTCTCGAAGGGAGAGAGATTGGTATCGATGCTGGGCAACCAAGGCGCGCGCTCTCAACGCGGAAGTGCAATTTGTTGCAATTTTTATGATTCATTGTTAGCTATCGAAGGGCGAGGATCTTCAAGCCCATATAGCCAGCGGAGTCCGTATGGCACTTTAATTAACCGTTGTTTGTTTTCTCTCCTGCCAGGTCTGCCAACTACTACCAGTCGACCAACACTTGCGAGCTGTCCGACATGGACCGTATCACGCTGGCCGGATCGAGTGCCTTCGCCGCGACCGACGGATCGGACTACCTGGAGAACAACTGCGCCGAGGAGCCAACCAAGCTGTGCGAGTTCAAGCGTATGTCGGGCCGCATTCTGAAGACCGTGGATTCCGTGTACCAGGAGGTGCCCAGCGTGGACGAGTGCCGTGAACTGTGCCTGAGCTCGCCCTACCGTTGCCACTCGTACGACTACGGAGATACCGGAGACATGGTGTGCCGTCTGTCCCACCACAGCCGTGCCACTCTTGCCGACATTCAGGATCCCTATCTGGACGTGCCGGAAGCCGCCACCTATGAACTGAGCTCGTGCTACAACGTTTCGATCGAGTGCCGCGCCGGAGACATGATCGCCAAGATCCGCACCTCGAAGCTGTTTGACGGAAAGGTCTACGCCAAGGGAGCCCCCAACTCGTGCTCGGTCGATGTCAAGAGTGCTCTGGAGTTTGAACTGCGCATGGGATACCAGGATATCGATTGCAACGTGCGCCAGAACGGACTGGGACGCTACCTGAACGACGTTGTCATCCAGCACCACGATACGATCGTTACCTCGTCGGATTTGGGACTTGCCGTCACCTGCCAGTATGACCTGACCAACAAGACTGTGTCCAACGACGTTGACCTGGACGTTACCGGAGACATCGAACCTGCCCTGTCCGAGGAGGTCGTGGTCGACTCACCGAACGTAGTCATGAAGATCACCTCTCGCGACGGCTCGGACATGATGCGCACCGCCGAGGTCGGAGATCCCCTGGCCCTCCGTTTCGAGATCCTCGACCAGCAGTCCCCCTACGAGATCTTTGTCCGCGAGCTGGTTGCCATGGACGGAGTCGACAGCAGCGAAATCACCCTCATCAATGCCCGCGGATGCCCGACCGATCACTTCATCATGGGACCGATCTACAAGAGTGCCGGATCCGGAAAGATTCTGCTGTCGCACTTTGACGCCTTCAAGTTCCCCTCCTCGGAGATGGTTCAGTTCCGCGCCCTCGTCACCCCGTGCATGCCCACGTGCGAGCCCGTCCAGTGCGACCAGGATGACTTTGCCGCCGGCGAGCTGCGCTCGATCGTGTCGTACGGACGCAAGCGCCGCTCGGTGAACGCCACCGCCGACTTTAGCCTGCGCCGCGAACGTCGCGAAACCACCCACCAGGCGCCCCAGGACGACATGCTGCTGGTGCAGTCCATCCAGATCACCGACAAGTTCGGCTTCGAGAAGCAGCAGCAGGCCAAGCCCAAGATCAGCAGCAGCGAGACCGTGTTCGTCGCGTCGTCCGACGCCCAGGGCATCTGCGTCAACGGACTGGGTACGTAGCGACTCTACTCTTGAACTTTTAGAATCTTTCATGTCCTAAATGTTATTGAAACAACATTGCTTACCTCTAATGAAACGTTTGAAACCCGTACCGTATTCAAACCAAAATCTTCGAAACTTTGAACCGATCAAACATAAGCCGGTGACCAAAATTGGATACCACATTGCCTACCCCTTTAAAACAGGTCAATAGGCAAAACTTATAACAAGATTAAATCTTTATTCACGTTCGATCGGAACATTTCGAAACATACTCGGAAGCTCAACTTTTCAAACATTGGCACGTGATGTTCTTTGTTAGGGACAACATTGCTTACCTCCAATGAAACTTGAAAGAGTTCTTCTGAAAGGATTAGAACACGAAGATCGGATCCTTGTGCTTTCAACGATATCATAGACTTAGAAGAGACCATTCGACCAAACTTTGCCTCGGTACATTGAAGACCACACTGCTTACCCCTTTAAAAAAATAATTACGTACGATCGGACGAAAAATTTGTAAAGACACTTTCAACGATCTTTAAACTATTTGAAGGACAACATTGCTTAGGGCTTGTTCAAATATTACGTCCTGACACTTCACGAGTTATCAGAATTTTACAAAAAAGTTTTTTGAAAAAAGTTATGATTTTGACTATTCTTTTACCAGTTTTTCAAATTTTAACCCCAAAAACACAATCGTGTGCTTTTGAAAGTATTTTTTTCGGAAAGTTCTGCTAATTTTGCATAAGAATGACCCCTTGGATGATTGTTGTGGCTGGAGTTTTTTAAGTCCAAAAACAAACCAAATTTCAAAATTTTTTTTAATTGTTCTCGCAACGAGTCACTCAACTCAGTCAGTTTCAAAAACACCCAAAAAACAAAAACACGATTGTGTTAAAAAAACTGGTAAATTGTCATCACTAACTCAAACTTTTAAAATCTCTAACTCGAAAATACATGCCAATACTAATATATACAAAAATGTTTTTGTCATTACAATTTGTAGAACATATACCTCTCAAATATACCTATAAACACGTAATTTTAAATGAAATGTCGAAATGAAATGTTCTGGGTTATTTCAGTTCAACATTTTTCCATAAAATGACATGTCTCACGATTTGGCTGAAATGGCGATTTTGGCCGTTTCTTTATTCTGTTTTCGTTTTGGGATACCCTAAGACCCTATTAAATTTTATTTTATTCGTAGTAAAGTAAATTTAAAAAGTTAAAAAAGAAAAAGATTTTTGTAGATACAAAAATGGGTGATTTTTTGCATAACCTCAAGCAAGACCGGGTCTTTTGTTTCGTGTGAGTTGAGTCGCGCCTGATTAAGCGATTTAAGTTCGCCGAAATGTAGATTGCTTTCATGATCACGTCTGGAAGCTTCAAACTTTTCATGTATATTTTTTCATAAACTTATTTTCATTATTACTTTGTTAATGTGAGGAAGGCACCACCCACCTAATGGTGGATTAAGAAACTTTTTTAAATAAAAACTCTAGATGTGATCTTAACTTAGGACAACATTGCTTACCCCTATAGAAATCGCAAACAAAACGTCGAAAAAAATATCTAATCAATATTATGAACGGTCGGATCCTGATGCTTTCAACGATATCAGAAACTTCCATTCGAGCAAACTATTGCATGTGCAAAACATGAAAGACCACATCGCTTTCCCCTATAAATAAAAAGTCCGTAAGCAAAACTTCTAACAGGATAAAATCTGAATAATGTTTCAACCGATCTTGATGATTTAAATTTTGAAATTCAGAAACTTCAAACTGATCAAACAATAGCCTGTGAGTTAAATTCGAGACCACATCACTTACCCCAAAAAAACAACAGGCTAGTTTCTAATAATGTTCAATCAAATTACGTAAGATCGACACCTTTGTAAAGGTGCTTCAAACGGTCTTGAAGTTCCTTTACTTCAACCCTTTTACATGTGGTCTTCTTTGAGGACAACATTGCTTACCCCTTTAAAAAAGATGATTTCGTTTGGTTGAACTCTGAAGGTAAACTGCAATCGACGCATCCTAAATTAAGAGACTTCAGAATGATCCTGTAAGTTAAATTGGAGACCACATTGCTTACCCCAAACAAAAAAAAATCACAAGCAAATTTCTAATATTGTTGAATCAAATTACGTACTACAACTTTGTAGAGATGTTGTCCTCAAAGTAGATCCTTTGAGGACAACATTGCTTACCACTACGAGAAAAAAATATCGTTTGGTCAAACCCTAAAGATCAACCGCGATCGAGGTTGATCGAGCTCCTAAAGTGTCCTCGCGCTCAACGAATCTAATTCAAACCTTTTTCTTCCCCCCCATCACAACAGGACTCATCGTGGCCGCGGCCGTCTTCCTGCTCGGCCAGCTCGCCGTCATCGCCATCTGGACGTTCCTGTGGCAGCGCCGCCGGAAGCAGCGCCAGTTCGAGGGCGCCTCGATGGGCTCGTCGGTGATGCCCAGCCCCACGATGACCGCCAGCCGAGGGGACTCGATGTGCAAGCTGTACGACAGCGGCTACGCCGGAAGGCACTTTTAAGGATCCTACCGCTCTGAACACTGTCTTCTTCCCCCTTCCAAAACAACAAGGCTGATCTACTAATTTTCCCGCGCTGCACCACCTTTTTCTCTCGAACGAAATCTGACCCGCTTTCCTTTCCCGAGTTGTCTCGTAATGTTTAGGATTAGGATTGTCGCTCCGTTTTTGGCGGAGGGACGCGCAAAGAATCGAACGCAACGGAACTGCCATTTAATGGTCTAATTTTTGTTTTATAAAATCGTTTCGTCCCCATTAAGCAAAAACAACAACAAAAACAGTATCGGCACATTCAATACGAGACCAGTACCGGGATGTTTTTGAGGACATCCCTCGCGCGCCTTCAGTTTTACACAGACATACACAATTCATAACCTATTTATGTAATCTGCCGAAATAGTTGTATTCTCCCTTTCCTAAGAGTAGCAAAGTAGTGTTTGCCACACTCTAACTCTTTACTTAGAAGAAAAGAAACCTAACTTATTTTTTACATACACACACACACAAACACATTCCCAAAATACACACACACACACACACACACAATCAAGAAGGGGAGAATAGGACGACTGGAGTATAGACGCAATTTAAGCCCAATTGTAAAACCTTTACGAGAGAGAGAGAGTGAGAGCGCGAAATGTTTTCGTGAAATTCGTGAAAATTATAGTATTCTTACAAAGTGAGCAAGTGTGAGTGCGAGAGAGACAGAGACCGACTGCTTATTTAGTGTGTGCGTGAATGCGACTTAGGCTTAGCTGAAAGTAACACAAAAAAAACTTCCCCTTCTCGAAACGAAAATGCACAAAAAAATTCACGAACAACAAGCTAAATTTAAAAATCTCTTCTAAACAAGCGAAAAAAGTTTATACTCCTTTGTCCTTTTCTCCCGGAGCGACGCAGCCCCTCCTCTGAAAAGGGGCGCGGAGGGACCATCAACACAGGATACTAACACTGAGAGAGCACCCCACGCCCTCCGCCCCCATGGCTCGTCGCTCAATTTTAAGCATTTATCGTAATTTATTTTTTATTCATTAATCCCTAACTTTTAGTAGCCGATTCCGTCTTTGAAAGCAGAGAAAAAATGATATACTTTTTCTCCGTTTTGTAATTTATTTTAGCAGTGACATACCCCTCCCTACTTTCCAAAAACCTTTCATTAAAACATAGTTACAGATTACAGAATGCAATAAGATAAAAACGAACACTTGACAACAAATAGCGTAAACAAAACCGTACTTGTAGAGTTTAATTGCTTAGAACAGATCATATAGGCTTCTCATTTCAATCTTTTTTTAATTCCCCTATTTAAAGCAAATAACTGTTTATTTATAGAAACAAACAATCATAGCCTAACATACATAAACAATCACACAAACACACGCAAACACTAACCATTCATCATCAAGCATTAGTTGTGACTTACTAGGAAAAAAAAGAACCAAGACACATACGCACACCCACACACACACACAGATTGTGGCTGTGTGCACGTGTTAGTAGGAGGAAAAAAGAAATATAAGAATACTTGAAAATACGAACAACACTGCGGAAGAAAAAAAAAGAAACAAGACAACAAGACACACACCGAGTAAAAGTCAAAAATTAATATTTAATTTAAAGCGAAAAAAATGCAAACAAAAAAAATCGTATAAAAAAAAAACCTTAGTGAAAGATAAAATTTAATTTAATGATTAATTTTAAGGCCAAACAATAATAACATCAACAACATCGACAACACAATCATAATCGAAGTGTGGAAGAAGAAGAAAAGAAACGACGCCGCGCGAGATTGTCGTGCGGTGAAAAAAGAGTAATACATAAAACACATATGCATATGTTTTCTATGTATTCGAGCAGAAATACATCCACACACACACACATAATGTAAAACATTATTTTTATGAATAAAATAAAAATTGGAAAAATAATCGATGGGGGCTTTAGAAATGCGTGAAATATCACATCCATAAAGAAAATACAACGAATTATTTCGTTAATTTTTGTGAATCAACATGTCGCGTTTCTTAACTACAAGATAAGGCTCAAAAGTTAGGACGCTTGGTGCTCTATAACATATCTACTGAAAAGTACTACAACTTTGTCGAAGATACCAAATCGATCGATCAGAAATAAGAAAATCCCTTCTCAAGAAAAGGGGATTTGAACGTTTTCATGACACTTTTGTATGAACCGCTCCCAAGTTTGTTAGGAGACTTGTATGGAGAAACCAATTATGCAAAATGGCTTAATTGGATATAAGGAATCTAATACTATACAGCATAGAAAATCGTGAACAAAAATTGCAAAAGGTCTGGGTTAGGACTTTTCAGAAAAATATAGTTACTCTCTAAAAAAAACTTTTTTTTTTGCACAAAAAAAATTACGCAAAATTTATTGTAATTTATTTTTTGACTAATTCTCTTGTTTTTCTTTAAACTGCGAAATAGTAGTTTATGCAACAAGTTGCAAAAAGAGTATTTTTCAGCATGAGTTGTACATTTATCCAACGAGGTTCACCGAGTTGGATAAATTCGAAGAGTGCTGAAAAAATCAAGTTTTGCAACGAGTCTGTGGTTGACAGAGCAGCGAGTCAGACGTGCGTCCCTCACACATCAAAAAAGTGCTAAAAAGTGCAAAAATGCCTCAGGGCAAGAAAAGAGGCGGTCCTCACCAGCAGGATCGGCAGATTTGAAGAAGCTAAAGAATGCTGAAGCACTACCTGCAAAACCAGGCAGTTTGAGCATGGACGCTCAAATTTCGTCTGGAAACCAGTTTGCTACCCTCCCTGTGGACGTGAGCGAGAAGGAAGAATTTGAACGACGGGAAAAGTTGCCACCCATTTTTGTGAAAACATCGTCATCGGACTCGGTGCGAAAGTGGCTGACCGGATTTATCAAATCTGGTGCTTTACGAGCTTCCATTCGCTTGTGTGCTGATGGACTCAAAATTCTGCTACCTACCAGAAAGGATTACAACTACGTTCGGGATTTCCTGAACAACACAAAGATTGAATACTACAGCCATGACGATCCAGGTAAACGCCCCATGAAACAGGTCCTCCGTGGCCTGTACGACATGGATGTGAGTGTGCTGAAAGAAGAGCTCAAAACTCTTAAGTTGAACGTGATCGAAGTCTTCAAGATGACGAGACACAACAAGGACATCAAGTATCGTGATCAACTGTACCTGGTTCATCTCGAGAAAGGATCGACAACGCCGTCTGAGCTGAAGGCAGTTCGGGCAATTTTCAACATCATCGTGACGTGGGAACAGGGATGGTATTTACTCGTTTCCTCGCCGATGGCGAGGGCTTTTAGATATCGTCCCTCGCTCAAATCATCAAATTTTTGGCGTTCTCTCAAAACTGCATCAAGAGAGCGAAGCGAAAACGACGCCGATGAAATAGCGAGCAACGAACAAACCGATGCATAAGACGGAAAAAAAATTCTCACACAGCCAGTCCCCTCGCTCAAAAAGCAAGAGAAAGAGCAATCGTGAAATTCTCTCGCCCGTAAGCCCTGTAGAAATGAGTTCATTTGTGTGTGTGAGCTCCAGTGTATGTATACAGCAATTTCGTGTGCGTGCCTCTCCGGTTGGAACGATAGTTCCATCGGAGCCAGCGAGAGGGTATTTCTCGTCGATGTGATGGGCTTTCGATATTCGCGATAGCAAGCCGACCATCACTCGGCTGCGAAAGAGAAGAGAAATTTTAAGAGACGAGGAACGCACCGAAATATACATCAATCATAGTGCGATGGTGATGGTTTACCTACCCTGCGTGGGAACGTTATCGTCCAGTGCACCGTGACGTGACGCAATGTTCGAACTGCTTGCAGTTTGGACATGGTGGAAGGAACTGTTTCATCAAGAATCGTTGTGCAACCTGCGGAGGTGAGCACAAAACTCAAGCTTGCGAAACAATCAACGAGAATATCGAAGCGAAATGCTTAAATTGCGGCGGCGACCATTCTACCAAGAATCGAAGCTGCCCAAAACGAGCTGAGTTTGTGAAAATTCGGCAGCAAGCGACGACGAGGCACCAACCAAATCGTCGCAGAGCACCACCAACTTTCACGGACGTGGATTTTCCTGCTTTGGCGTCACCTGGAGCGGGATCTGTTCGAGTGTTTCCAAATCTGCAGCCATTGCCGTTGAATCAGCGGCAAAAAGTTGCAGAGAACACAACACCTCCTGGCTTCAGACAGCAACCCAGGGAAAACCAACCAGCATCAACGGATGAAGGCAGTAGTGACCTGTTTTCACCACAAGAACTTCTGAACATTTTCATCGAGATGACAACAACAATGCGTGGGTGCAAAACTCGCCAGGAACAAGTAAGGACCCTTGGAGCATTCATCTTAAAATACAGTTCATAGTTTACTCGTTCTAATGATTTTGAATAATTCAAAGATTTTTTTATTTTAGTTTTAAGTTAGGATTAGTTGTTAAAGTGATTTTTCTTTTTTTTACCCAAATGTATTCGATTAAATGCAAAAATGTAAAACAATTTGAAATAAATGAATGAATATGAACAGTAATAATAAAACGAAAAATACAACAAAGATGAAGAGCATTTAGCCATACCACTTAGAATATAAATGAAATGTAATTATTATAAGAAAGTTCAATAAAGACATATTTAATTTAAAAAAAAAAATCAAATTTTGCAACGAGTTCCATACAACATTTTTTGCAATTCCGAAAAACATCCATTGAGTGAAATTTTATGTCAAATTTCCATGTATTTTGTCAATAAATCGTTTAAATCAAAAAAGTGTTACTTTTCGAAACAAGTGCTGAAAAGGTCAACTTTTCAGCATTTATTTTGAAAAGTGTTGCTATTCGATTCTGTTATTTTTGGTACAGAAAAGTAGGCTATTTCGTCGTTCAAGAATGACAGGAAAAGTAAGTAGTTTTACAACGGATTTGCAAAAAAGTATTGATCATTTTTTTTACCTTATTTTTAAGATGTCCAATCAAATTGACAATTGAGGTTTTGCAGCGTGACTTTAAAATAATGAACATCAATTTTTGGGCGCGCAAAAATGTGCGACCTTTTTCTTTTAAAAAAACATGTTTTGGAACAAGAAAAAATGAGTTTCCCCGTATATATCAATGAAATATACAGTTTTATAGTTGATAACAGATGTGTTTACGTAAAACAATTGTTATTGATTTTTGACAGACTTTCTTGCCTAATAGTCCAAATTACTATCTTTTTAGAAATTTACAGTTTTCTCATTGAGGTTTTGCAGCGCGACTGTGTTTCAAATGTAGGGTATTTTAACCATTAGTGGATCCCCTAGTAGAGCCGAAGCACATTTTTCACAAATTTTCAATATTTTGAGCACTTTTTCATAACCCTTTGTACAAAATAATCTGGAATCTGGAGTGTTTTGAACAATTTTGAGTATTTGTTTCATCAGTTTTTTGTTTTTGAGCAGAAAAATAGCCATTTGAAAAAAAGTTTTTTTTGCCTGTTATGGACCCCCTTTTCCTATAGTGGACCCAGGTCCATAATCCGATTGTGGACCCGGGTCCACTATAGGCAAACTGTTATTTTTATACCAAATTTAACCGATATTTGATGTTTTGATGGATGGTGTAGGTCTAATCATAGATATAATGAATAAAAGTTGGATTTTGCTCACTTTTCATCATGAACAAATATGTTTTGTTAACAAATTTGGCTTTAAACAACAAAAAAACCTAACAGACATTTAAACACATTTATTTCCAAAAAAGATCCGAGAAAACGTTTCAAAAACCACTGTAATCATACAAATAATTTAAAAAAATAATTTTGATGCAATTTTTTCCACATTAATTACATAAATGATTGACCGAAACTAAACAATAGTTTTGTTTGCAGTTGCTGATAAAACCACACATGTTTATTTAAAAATAATGTTTTGTTATTGATTTATTATTATAAAATATCATTTCAAACTGCAACTATGATGCTTTAGTTAAGTACCATTAACTAAAGTTTTGATTAATTACAAATTCTTTCGGCTTCAGCATATTGGTACTTTTAACATAAAAACAGCTATATTTATACTCATAATTGAAAAAATATGCGTTGAAGTTGATTACAACAAGCATTCATTGTATGTTTAAGAGAAACTTTTGCTTAAATACACAGTTTTCTTTATTTTTGTAAGTTAAATTAACAGGGGTCCACTTTTGGAAAAGTTTGGATTTTCGTTGTCCTATATTGGACCCCCCTAATTTTTGCTCGAAAATGAGCAGTTCTCCGCTTTATTTTAATAAAGTTTCTTAAACTTACATTATTTCGACCTGCTGAAGTTGAATAATCAGTCAAAAAATGATTGGATAGTTAATTCAATCATAAAATATAAATGCAGTTTTGTTGTGAAAATGCTAGTGGCCATGGCTGATTTCAGATGCCGAACTCAAAACACTTATTTTGGCTGAAAGGACACGTCAATGTCAGCCAACATTGTTTTAAATGATGCCGAACATGCCAAATAAAAGATTTGTAGACAAAAACACGCTTGAAATTGTGATTTTATTGAATTTTCCATCAAAAACCCTTCAGAGGGTCCACTATAGGAGAGGGGTCCACTAATGGATAACGTACCCTAGGTGGCGCCAAAATGAGGTTACTTGCCAAAAATCGCATTCCTTTCTGCTGGATTGAAGAACAAAATCGCTTATTTCTCATGATTCCCTGCATCAATCATAATGAAACTGGTTGCAAAAGACGAGAAAAATTTTTTGCTTTAAAATAATGAACATCAATTTTTGGGCGCGCAAAAATTTGTGACCTTTTTCTTTTAAAAAACATGTTTTGGAACACGTAAAAATTAGTTTCCCTGTATATATCAATGAAATATACAGTTATATAGTTGATAACAGATGTGTTAACGTATATTCAACCATTTTTATTGATTTTTGACAGACTTTATTGCCAAATAGTCCAAATTACTATCTTTTTATAAATTTACAGTTTTCTCATAGAAAAATCAAACAAATTTTGGAAAGTTGTACACCAAATTGTTGGAAATAATTTTTCTCATCCGAATCCGGCATAAGTTTTGTAAAAATGTTGATTATGGAGGAAAAAACACATTTTTCAAAAAATCATAGGTTTAAGCTATTTGTTTATAGGTGGCGACATGTGTCTTTTAGCATTGCTGCAAATTCTCTATAGAGATCAAAAGACCAAAATACACATGTCGCCACCTATGAACAAGTAGCTATGATTTTTTGAAGAAAAAAATTACCTTCAAAATCATCATTTTCTAAAAACTTATGCCAGATTCTTTAAATTGAAATAAGTAGGAAACTGTGCCAATTTTTAGCCAAATTGGTCAAGGTTTAGGGTCGCTTTTGGTCATATGGAAAAAAAAAATCGCAAAAAATGTATGAGGAAAAGCAAAAAAATAAAAATTCCGTCAAAGGTGGAGTTTAATGTGTTGGATCATTATCAAGTGAGATTCTTCTGTAAAATGACAAACAACTTTGTCGAAGACCGCAAAACGATCCGTGTTAACCCTGACGAGTTATTAGCGATTTGAAAAAGACGTTTTTGTATGAATATATTTTTTTCACCAGCTTTAACAATCTATAGCTATTTTTGCCTAAGGAATCGAGTCAAGAATGCGTATCGTATTTTTTCCGCACCGTACGGATTTTCGATTTTCGGATTTTACTGGCCGGATTTGTGTACGTTTTTTTAGTATAATACAGATTTGTACGGAATTTAATGATGACAAGATTTTTTTTTACTTTTGCTAAGGCTTTTGCTAGTTAGACATTTTTATTAAACTGTCAGTCTGTCTTTAACAAAAAAAAATCGTGAATCTATTTTTATTAGGTCCTTTTCGGTGCTGGGAACAGGTTAGGACCGAGTCGCCGTAATTACAGAGGATCTTGTACTTTTAAAATGTTATTTTGAGACATTTTGCCTGAGTTAATTAATATGGAATGGTTAACAGATCGGCCAACGTTCAAAAAATCATAGAACAACAATCATTGAACAAAATGTTTTGCTTTTACCTTCATGTGAAAGCTTTTCTTGCAATCTTTCGGTTAATGTATAAAATAACTGTAATTTTTACGCTTCATATCAAGATTTTAAAGAAAAACATCGACCCTTGAAATCCACAAATGCATTCGGAAACTTTTTTCTTACGGATGTAAACGAACTTTGGCTCTCTCCAGGAGAACATATTGAAAAAAATGACTTTACACACTGAAACTAATAAAACTTATCCTTAGTTATGGTTTATGAATGGTTTGATAACTTTTTTTAATGAAAATTTCAGTTAAATTCAGATGTTTCACAATTGTGGGAGGCACAATAACCTCTCAGAAATAATGGAACAGGCAATTTAGAGGTGCTCTGAACAAAAAAATCTTGATATTCAGTTTGTGTTTAAAATTAACTACTTTTATTAGTGGAATAGCAATAGAATGGTCAAATAAAGGTCCTAAAAATAGTAGGATCGACAGAAAAGATGCATTTGACGTGCTATTGACAAATTATCACAAAAGTGTTCCGAATTTGTGGGATGACTGTACACAAATTAAATGGAATTTGTGGGATGACTGTACACAAATTAAATGGACAATGGAAAAATGGACGAGTTTCGAAGGAGATGAAATGCCATTGATATATATAAATGAACAAATTTATTGACGAGGGATGTAAATCTGCTTTATCATCTTTCCCCTCAAATGCAATCGTGTTGTGTCTATCCAGAATAACAATCCCCTCACAGAGGAGCATAATTGCGCAATGGTTCATCTGCGCAGCATCCCCACACAACATATGAAAGGGTTCTTTTATGACAACAGAAAGAAGACGACTACAATTCCACCTGTTGCATCCCTCTCTCCACGTGACGAGTTTGCGCTTTTCGCCACCCTCCCAAAACAAAAAAGCTCGCAAATCTCCCGACCGTGACAGGACTCGAACCTGCAATCTTCGGATTCGAAGTCCGACGCCTTCATCCATTAGGCCACACGGTCCCGGCCACTCGACGGTGCCAGCAACGCTACCCAAAATGATCGGTACTCACCCGCAGCCGTTGATCCGCCACACTCCAAACGCGGCTCGCAAAGTCGTTGGAAGCGGCCAGGATGTGCGACCCGGTGCTGTCGAACTCGACCGAGTTGATGCCCTGGTTGCTGCCGACCAGCGACCCGCGCGGTTCCCATTTTCCTGTTGAAAAAGGAGAAGCGAAAAATGATTTTAGTTTGGGGGTTTGCTGCATTGACTTCGATACGACCTACCTTTACTAACATCCCACAGCTTGACCTTCCGGTCGGCCCCACCCGTGGCCACTACTCCCTCCACAGGGCTCCAACGAACCGCGTTCACTTCACCATCGTGCACGTCAAACTTAAACTCGATCCCCTCCGGAAACCCATCCGACCCGAAATCGAACCGATCCATCGCCCCACCACCCCCACCGAGCCCGGACGGCCCGGCAATGTCCCGAATCGCCCCCGCGAGTTCACTCTCAATCTGTGCCTTCTTCAGCTTCAGAAACTTGTCATTCTCCCGGTTCATCACTTCGGCGTCCCGCGACTTGTACTCCATCAACAGCCCCAGCAGCTTATTGTTCTCGTCCTGAACCGCCCGAAGCTTCTCCTCGGCGGCATTTGCCCGCAGCTGCAGGAACGGTTGCTCGTCCAGCACGGTCGTGTGCGCCGCCCTCAGCTTGTCCAGCTCCTCCCGCAGCGACACGTTCATCGAGCACTGCTCCACCAGGGCGCGTTCCTTCTCGCCCAGCGCCCGCTGGCACTCGGTCAGCTTCTGGTTCAACGTGATGATCATCTGCGAGTGTTCGCCCTTCCGTTTGTGCAGCTCGGTCAGCTCCTCCTGCTGGGCGAGACACTTTTTCTCCAGCGATTGGATCTGCGCGTTCGTGATGGCGGTCAGCTGAAGGTGATCGGAACCGGCACCGCCACCGACCAGGCCCGCCGAGCTGTCGCGGATCTTTTTGTCGATTTTGAGCTCCAGGTTTTCCTGGCGCAGCTTGGTGGCCGTGTCGAACAGGCGGTTGTCTGGAAGATGAAAAATCGTGATAAGTTTTTTTTCGAGGATTTTTTTTTTAAATTGAAAGAAAAAAAACAAATCTTTCTGTCTCTGTATCCCGAATTAGGCGGTTTTCTTACCCGTGATATCTAGTGGTGTCTTTGTGTGGTAAAACAACTTCAAGTAATGGCAAAAAAACTAACTTAATCCACCTATGTGGTTGGAGCCTTCCTCACTCATTACCAACAGAAGCTGTACACAAATTTAATATATTTTTTAGATCCGGAATAAAAAGTATATAAATATCACTTAAGTGGCCATATCTCGAGACAGGGTTGCCAGATCTTCAATGTTTTGGACTCGTTGGAAAGGTCTACTTATAACTTATCCAACGATGGGTCGGATGGTGGATCCGGACATAGTTTACACACATTTAAGTGAGATCCGGATATATGTGAAAACACATTTTTATACATAACTTTTGAACTACTTATCGAAACTTCAATCTGTATAAAACTCGATCTATGGGACCCTAAACCAAGTCGAATGCAACAAATTCGGGTCAAATCGGTTCAGCCAGTGCCGAGAAACATGAGCTAGTTTGTTGGTCACATACATACATACACACACACATACACACACACATACACACAGACATTTGTTCAGTTTTCGATTCTGAGTCGATATGTATACATGAAGGTGGGTCTACGACGTTTTGATTCAAAGTTCATTTTTAGAGCAGGATTATAGCCTTACCTCAGTGAGGAAGGCAAAATCTTTTGATTTTTAAGGTTTGCTTAGAAATGTCAATATCAGGTCAACATATCAGTAAATTTGCAGTTTTTGAGCTTATAATTTTTAACAAATGATTTATTTTGCTCAAAAATAAAAATGTCGGCACTGTCAAAAAAAATAATGAAAATTTTGCAACTTTCGTCAAAATGATTAATTTACAATTTATATGGAATTTCTTTCTAGATCGAAGTCCAGGCCACTAAGGCTGGTACAAATATTGCCTTCCTCACTGAGGTAAGGCTATAATCCTGCTCTAAAAATGAACTTCGTATAAAAACGTCGTAGACCCACCTTCATGTATACATATCGACTCAGAATCGAAAACTGAACAAATGTCTGTGTGTATGTGTGTGTGTATGTGTGTGTGTATGTATGTATGTGACCAACAAACTAGCTCATGTTTCTCGGCACTGGCTGAACCGATTTGACCCGAACTTGTTGCATTTGACTTGGTTTAGGGTCCCATAGATCGAGTTTTATACAGATTGAAGTTTCGATAAGTAGTTCAAAAGTTATGTATAAAAATGTGTTTTCACATATATTGGATCTCACTTAAATGTATGTAAACTATGTCCGGGTCCATTATCCGACCCATCGTTGGTTAGGTTATCAAAAGACCTTTCCAACGAGTCCAAAACATTGAAGATCTGGCAACCCTGTCTCGAGATATGGCCACTTAAGTGATATTGATATACTTTTTTGAAGCCGGATCTCACTTAAATGTATGTAAACTATGTCCGGGTCCATCATCCGACCCATCGTTGGTTAGATTGTCAAAAGACCTTTCCAACGAGTCTAAAACATTGAAGATCTGGCAACCCTGTCTCGAGATATGGCCTCTTAAGTGATATTGATGTACTTTTTTGAAGCCGGATCTCACTTAAATGTATGTAAACTATGTCCGGCTCCACTATCCGACCCGACGTTGGTTAGGTTATCAAAAGACCTTTCCAACAAGTGCAAAACATTGAAGATCTGGCAACCCTGTCTCGAGATATGGCCACTTAAGTGATATTGATATACTTTTTTGAAGCCGGATCTCACTTAAATGTATGTAAACTATGTCCGGATCCACCATCCGACCCATTATTGGTTAGGTTATCAAAATACCTTTCCAACGAGTCTAAAACATTGATGATCTGGCAACCCTGTCTCGAGATATGGCCCCTTAAGTGATATTGATGTACTTTTTTGTAGCCGGATCTCACTTAAATGTATGTAAACTATGTCCGGCTCCACTATCCGACCCGACGTTGGTTAGGTTATCAAAAGACCTTTCCAACAAGTGCAAAACATTGAAGATCTGGCAACCCTGTCTCGAGATATGGCATCTTAAGTGATATTGATGTATTTTTGAAGCCGGATCTCACTTAAATGTATGTAAACTATGTCCGGGTCCACCATCCGACCCATCGTTGGTTGGGTTATCAAAAAACCTTTCTAACGAGTGCAAAACATTGAATATCTGGTAACCCTGTCTCGAGATATGGCCACTTAAGTGATATTGATGTACTTTTTGGAAGCCGGATCTCACTTAAATGTATGTAAACTATGTCTGGGTCCATCATTCGACCCATCGTTGGTTAGGTTATCAAAAAACCTTTCCAACGAGCCCAAAACATTGAAGATCTGGCAACCCTGTCTCGAGATATGGCCACTTAAGTGATATTGATGTACTTTTTGGAAGCCGAATCTAAAAAATAGATGAAACTTGTGTACAGCCATTGTTGTGAGGAAGGCTCCAACCACATAGGTGGATTAAGTTAGTTTTTTTTTAAGTTTTTGCACCCCCCCCCCCCCCTTCAAAATTGGCCCGAAAAATCAGGGGACAAAAAAAAAATTTTTACAATAAACTTCAAAATTTCAATGAAAATTCAAGGGCAACCAGCTGCAATCAAATTAAAATACATTCTCCTGCGTTTAAAATCATTTTTAGCATGTTTCGGTTTATTACAAAATCTTAAGATTTTTTGAAAATTTTCGATGCAAAATCTTTTTTTTCGATACAATTTTTGTTTTTGTCAGATCTTAGATTTTTTGAAAACTAATGATTGCAAAACAACTGAACTAGTGTAAAATGCATTTTAAAACACTTTTTTCATTTAAATGTGAAGATTATGGCTTGTAATTTAAATTTTTATATTTTTTATTTTTGCCCCCTTTGACCTCGGCCAGGGTCGAGGGACAAAAACTTTTTTAAATATTTGCATCGGCCTAATCGGCCTAAGCAACAAAATTCGACATCGATTGCATATTTATTTTGGAAATTGCGAATTGCGAATTATTTTGCCTAAGTAACTCCTAACACGAAAACAACGAAAATATTTTTATTTGAGTCCTGATTTAATGTTACATCTGAAGGAAAAAAAAGCAAATTTAAAAATGAACGATAATATTCAAACTATTAGTAGGAAATATATCAATTTTAAGCCTAATAAGCGGTCGTGTTTGAATGATACTGGATAATCTGGAGTGTTCCTTGTAATTTACTTAAACCAAGTAGAACAACTTTTTGTGAACATTTCTGTTTATTTTCACTATTACTAAAAGTTTTTCTATTCCTTTTACAAGCATTTAAAAAAATATTTCCCGATTTTTTTTTTTCTTCCAGCTTCTTTTGTGTCTGCTTAGTGCTGCCAAAATTGATGAAATTTTACGCAAACACTCACGAAAAGTAGCATTTATAGCGAATGTTTCCTGGCATCACTGGCTCACTCCAACAGGCGCTGCTGGTAGTGTTGGTGGCCACCCTGTGTTCTTTATTGGCCTTCGCTTCTCGCTCGGTTTTCTTCAGTCTTCGATTGGAATTCAGCGTTGCCACGCGTACAGATATTTTTGGCACAGACCAAACACTCAAACGAATTATTTTTACAGGTAAAATACACTTGAGTAGCTTTTGTAAACTGCACTAAAAAGATAAACATTTTTTGCATCTTTTTACTTGTTTAGTTTTTGATAAAAATGTTTTTCTTTAAAGTTATACTTGGTTGAGTGTTTGGTATGTGCCAAAAATATCTGTACGCGTGGCAAGCCTGATTGGAATGGGTCGTCAAAAGTCAAACGTCAAAAAACTGGGCGCTTTTGTTTTTTTATGGCGCTTGCTAATTATTTACATGTTTCGGGATTATTTTCCAAGTGAGTGACTAATTAATGTGCAAAAGAACATGCTGCCGGTAGTTGGAAGCAATTTTATATCTTAAACGCTTTGAAAACGTTAGCGCAGGTGAAAAGATATGGATGGCGACTTTCGATAAGCAGTTAAGCTCTCATCTTGCGTGTGGATGTGTGTGTCAACAAAGTGCTGAGGAATGGTCTCGCAAAATAGAAATTATGATGAAAAGTGCAATAATTTTGATCTTTTTGGCCAGTAAGTGACATACATTTGCGTGCCTACTCGAGGCGGTGCTGTTGCTGGTAAGTTTATAGCCTAAATTGTATTTTTGGAGCTTTAATCGAGCAGCAAACTCACCATATGACGAAGATGAGTGTTTTATTAGTAAGGGTATATTTCCCTTATGTGAATTTGTTTTTTTAAGTAACATTCTGAGCAGGTCTAATCAATACTTACGACTTCGTCGAAAATCCAAAATCGATTCGAAAATCCGTTCTCCAGCTTCAGATTTTAAAATATTTCACTATTTTTTTATGGACAGCTTATAAAATTGTATGGAGACTTGTACACTAATGAACTAATGATGCAAAATGTATTGTTTGGTCAATACCAGAGCTGAAAATGTCAGTGCCCCTGACGCGAAAATCGGCGACGCATACACGATTTTTTCAGATCCATTCACTGAACCGCAAAACCGTGACATAAACAAACCCGACTCAGTCGTGAGTGCCCTAGCTCACTGAGCAGCTGCAATGCGAGGCAGTAGTCGACCAACGCTCATTCGACGTTGCACGCACACACATAAAGAAACAAGTTTTTACACAAAAAGTTGGTATTTATGCGTAGAAATGTAATTTTGAATATAAGTTATGGTTTTTCTAAGTGTTTTGCACAGTCTAGAACCATTCAATTGTTTGAAAATAGTCAAAATAGTGTTTAGAGATGATTTTACGAGTCAGTCATACGACACGAATTGAGTGAGTGTACCTCATTTTTTCACGTCTCTCATTCTCCAGCAGCCGACCGGCACGAGTCAGGCGGCAGTGTTTGAACGGACACAGTAGGCTTACAGTCAGATGCTAGCAGTGAACTGACATTTTGGTTTGCTTCATGTGTACGCTGGGTTGGAAACATTTTGTAGGCCTGGTCAATACCTTAATTACTAGATCCAAAGATAACAAGTCTACAGTTTGTTTGATTTCGGAGAAGGTCGTGTAAAAACAGTACCTTAAAATTTCTTGTTTTGAGCTGGAATTTCTCAGGTTGTTTTTTTGTGATATTTGAAACCTACATTTTTTTAAATCACTTTTCAATCGCTTGCCTGACACTTATCTTTTTAATTGAAAATAGTATCATTTTAGTACTCATTTAATTCCCATCACTCTAAGCAATGGTGTCTGAATGATGCTCGATATTCCGGGGTTTTCGTTAAAATGTACTAAAATCAAATACACCAAACAAGAAGAGCAGCTTTTGTGAACAATTCTGTTTAATTTGACTTTTTTAAGTTATCCCTATTTCTTTTACAAGCACGTTACAAAAATATGTTCAATGTCTATTCTCGTCTGACGAGAATGCACTGGGGCCCAAGCAATTTCTATTATCGGCCTACATTTTTCTTTTCATTCAGAGCATTTTTGTGGCTGCCTGTTCCATGTTAGTTGAAACAAACATTTAGTATTAAACTACACAAATGTAGTGTTTACAGACGAAGTCCCCTGGCATCACTGGCTCATTCTAACAAGGGCGATCGGGTTTCTTCAGCCTTCGACGAGATTAGGTAAAATGTCAAGTGACTTAGTATGATTGCTTTTTGATAGGGCTTGCTAATAAATTAAATGTTTCGGGATTATTTTTCACGTGAAAAGCTAAAGCATGTGCAAGAGAACATATTGCCGGTAGTTGAAACCAATTTTTCTATCTCAAGCACTATGGAAACGTTTGCGCAAGTGAACAGATGGTAATGGCGACTTTCGTTAAGCGCCTGAGCTCTAATCTCGTGTTTGAATGTGTGTGCAATGAAAAGAAATGTTGATCAAAAGTGCATTAAACTTGATCTTGTTTGCCAGTAAATTGCATAAATTTGTGTGGTTACACCAGGCGGAGCTGGTAAGTTTATGGCCTATGGCCTAAAAAAATATTTTTGAGCTTTTATCGGGCACTTTTTATTTTTTTTAATCGAGCAATGTATTCCACCTATTTTGTGGTTTTTAAAAACATTTTTATATAACAGTTTTATTTTTCAAAAACACGACCAAAATTGACCCCATGAATAAAAAGGTTTCAATGTTTTTTTTTTATGGAGTTTTTTTCAAAAAGGTCCAATAAACAAAATTTCCAGTTTTTGCTTTTTAGGTATTTTTGAAACCGCCTTGAGTCAGGGGTATTAAATACCAAATTTTTAGAATGTGTAAACCACAAAAGTAGATTACGACATTCAGTTAAATCACCTGAATAAAATTGCATAAATTATTTTAACCCACCATATGGGAAGCGTGACAGAGAACACGCGACCGTGCACTGTGGTGCAGCAAAAAAAGGACAAAAGCAGATGAACCACTTTCACTTTTTGCGCTGCTTCCAGCTGGTGGTGTTGCGTAAAGAAAAGCAAAAAAAACAGAAACACCCCAAAAAGGTGTAATCAAAATGCTGCAATTGCAAGAATCGCCGACCCGTGACCAAATTCGGTCATTGCAAATCTCTTTGTGTCAAAACTAGTAACCCTAAAACGATAAACAAATCAACAAAAGAAGCCAAATTGAGACTCACTGAAGGCGATTATGTCCGCGAACCGGGCCGTCTCCTCCTGGTTGCGCTCGCGAAGCCGCGTCGCGATCACGTCCCGCCAGTTGGAACCTGCCGTGGCCATGCTGGAGCTGAGGGGGGCCGCTTCCCGAAAACCCGGATCTATCACGACGCACACGCACGCACAATCCTTGAAAAATTTCGATACACGCCCGAAAATTTGCGCGAGTTGGCCTTATTTGGGGTTTTACGGGGGAATGAACGCGCGTTTTCGAGATGCACTACACTGCCGACGAATGGAACGACTTGAGTTGAAACTGCTTCCGGCGAAGCACAATTTAATCCGGATTGTCCGCGCACGAATCGAACGAATGGGCCAATGTTTGTGTTTTGATTAGCACTCTGACTGCGGCGACGATGGATTTTTCTCTTCAGCTCTTTTTGTTTTGACAGTTTGTGCAGATTGCAGCACTGCGACGAGTGCAGATTTTTTCGACTTGCGTGTACAGTCTAATACTCCGGTGTCAAATGTCTGTACAAGAAAAAGGTGCAGGTGGTTATGTTCTACATGACCAATAAGACAAAGAACTTTGTACAAAACTCTAAAAAATCATTCAATTGTTATTTATATTTTTTAATTCTTTGCCAATTTATTTAATCCTTAATAATTAATACTAATTTAATGTCTTCAATCATTGACATCTATGTGAAAATAAATTGCCAGAAAACGAAACTATTGCCAAAACAAGTATGGTTCAGAAAATGTCTATCCCCCCCAGAAAAAACGGCATCCGGAAACCATGGACCTTACAACCACTATCGAAATGACAAATTTCATGTCCAGTCTCAAAAACGATATTGCCCCAAGTCGCATGGTTCGATAAAAGTCCCCGGTAGAACCTTCCCTCAGGGCATTGGCCACTCCGGGTGTGGCCAATCCTGCCAAAATGGCCATTTTCATTACCAGTATCAAAAACCATGAATTTTGATACCCATATTGCCCCAAGTCGCATGGTTCGATAAATGTCCTCCCGGGAGAACCTCCCTGAGGGCACCGGCCACTCCAGGTTGTGGCCAATCCTGTCAAAATGGCCATTTTCATTACCAGTATCAAAAACCATGAATTTTGATACCCATATTGCCCCAAGTCGCATGGTTCGATAAAAGTCCCCGGTAGAACCATCCCCAGAGCACTGACCACTCCGGGTGTGGTCAATCCGGTCCGGTAGAACCTTCCCGAGGGCACTGGCCACTCCAAGTGTGGCCAATCCGGTCAAAATGGCCATTTTCATTACCAGTTTCAAAAACCATGAATTTTGATACCCATATTGCCCCAAGTCGTATGGTTCGATTAATGTCCCCCGGTAGAACCTTTTCCAGGGCACTGGCCATTCCGGGTGTGGCCAATATCCTACCAGATTGGTCCCATCCCCATTACTCCAAATCATTCTGGTTGTCCGTTGACCGTCCTAACAATCTTCATTAGAACAGAATTCCTCCCAATGTAGTGCACAAACTGTGTCTTTCAATGTGTGCGTGTGTGTGTGTGAGCAATAAAATTACCACCGTGGATCCGTCTTTGATGAAACCACGGAAGGCACTGAAATTTTCTGAGGCTAAGTGCTAGCTTAAATAGTTTGCATGAAATGTGGCAACAGTGGTGCAACATTCTCGCGTGACAGTTCCACGAAAGCAGAAGGCAAGGCAAAATTTGTGAAGTGCTCTCAGCCAATCAGCAGCCGGGATTTTTCCTGCATTCATTTTTTTATTTTCATCTTAACTTTTGAATACTTTAACAAAGTTTTATCAACTTTGTGAGGTAGTCAACTTGTACTTTAAGACTTCCCCTTTCGTTTGGTGGGTAAAACATAAAGATTGTTTGAATGGGGGGGAAGATATAAGCATTTGAAAAACGACAGAAAATCGTTACACTTTCGCTTCGCGAAATTTTGGATTGACACCCGTAGACAGTGCCCTTAGGACAAAGTTCTTTGTCAAAAGAAATCTGCAATCTCAACATCGTTTTGTTTGGGTCGCATTTTAAGACCGTTTGAAAAAACCATCAGCTTGAAAAATGAGTTACCTGTCAGGCGGTGAGTTCCTCGGGCACTCAAACTTATCAGCGTCGTCAACGTAAACAAGTTTGGATTTTAAATTTTCGACACATGAAAATTAGAGAGCCTGGAGCTTATTACACCCTTACCAAAAATCATGATTTTTTGAGTTCCAAATCCCACTTTTCATACGATTTTTTGAGTTCAGGTACTACAACCATAAAAATGGTTATATGGGTTGAACTGAAAAAATCGTATGAAAAGTGGGATTTGGAACTCAAAAAGTCATGATTTTTGGTAAGGGTGTAATAAGCTCCAGGCTCTCTAATGAAAATTTCCACAATCTCAAGACTGAGTTTAAATTAGTTTTCTTAATGCAATAGAATCAATGTAGAATTTAAAATGTCCTGCTTTTTGTTAGAGGACTTGCCTGAAATGCACGTAGCCGCAACAGAAGCTGGATTCAAGCTTAAACTCTACAAGTGAGAGAAGTTATAAAATGGGGTTTTCAATAAAATAATCCGTTGCAAATTTCGTAGATTTCCTCAGGTTCCAGCCGATCGGAAGCAATGGTACACTGCAATCAAACGCTACATAAGAAAGGGCCGTCCATGCCAGCCGCGGGAATTCGACCAACTGTGCTCCCTGCACTTCAAACCGTCGGATTTCATCGGAACGGATCTAATCGAGGGTTCGATTCCGTGCGTATTTTCTCCTCTCAGCACCGCGGACCTGTGGAAGCTGAATCGAAAGAGGGCCCAAGCCAGGTGCTGCGTTCCCAGCTGTGATACGTCCGCCCACTATAACTTGTACCCGTTTGTTCCGGCACACGACGAAACCGATGCCAGGTTGGCCAGAAAGCGGTACCAACTGTGGGTGCGGACACTCCAGGTGGCGCCTTGCCGAACCAGGCCGGAAGTGTGGATTTGTCGGCGACATTTCGTGTACGGATTTCCCGCCAAACTGAGCGACTTCCTCGAGGTTGACTGGGTTCCGACGCTGCATTTGGAGGGAATTCCTCCGAATCCCTGTCGGGAGTGCTCGGTTGTTTTGGAGAACCTTCCGGCCCAGCAGGACCGTGATCGCGCGCCAAATTTGAACACTCCGTTCTGTCGACTTTGCCTCGAGCAGAACGTCCCACTGCAGTCGATGTTCCTGGACAGCAGCGCGGGTCAGCGACTGGCCGAATTGATAAGGCAGTTCGTGAACATCACGGTTGACCTGCGGCACGACTCCGACAGCTCCGTTTGCATCGAGTGTCTGAAGAAGCTGGCCCAAATGGAGGAAATGGTTCAGGTCAGAGCGCGCTGGAACGCCAACAATAAACTGCTGGAACGGCTTCGTGAGAACAACAATCAGCCGGAAGAAACTGTCATCAAGGAAGATTCGCACATCCAGGAAATGGACTCACTGCCTGTAGTATCAATCCCACTGGACACGCTGTTCAACAGTATCTTCGACCCACCAAAGGAAGAAACCCTTCCGTACGAAGACTTCAAGGAAGATCTCGAGCAACACAATCCTGCCGAAATTTCACAAGACTGCCTAGTCGTAGACCCGCCCGCTATCGAAACCGTCGACCTAACCGAAATCGACGAACGCGAACGCCTTATCCGGCAGGCCATGCGCACTCTCCGCAAGCAACTCAAACCACGCAAACGAAAACGCTCCAAAACCAGCCAGAACACATCAAGCGAACCACCGCGTCGTAAGCCCTGCCGGAACACGCGAATCGGATAAATCAAACACGCTTCATTCGCAGACAGATGACACACACACTTTAATCGTCTATCGTAATGACATCCGGCGAGTCGACGACGTCCTGCTGCTGGTCGGAAGCCGGTCCCGTGACCTCGTACATTTCGCTGAAGATGGGATCCTTTTCGACGAGGACGCGCTCCAGAATTTCGTGCGGCGAGAGCTTCCTGCCCAGCAGCACAAACTGCCGGCTGCCGTCGGTGTCCTTGCCGAAGCTGCGCGTCTTCAGCTGCAGTTGCAGGGCCATGCTGTGGTGGAGAGAGAAGAGAAGGAGCGTTTCTTAGTTATTGGCTTAAAATGAGTTAAAAGTAGTTGATTTTGTCGGTTAGATATGCGCTGGATTAGTAAATACTTGGAATTAATGATAATTTAAAAAAATTATTCGCATATCACTTCCATGCTAATTATTATTATTAACGCCCTTTTGAAATGTTATTCTTGAATCAAAAAATTTAAAATGTTGTTTTCGAAATGATCGGAAAATTTCACGAATGTTTCATGTTTTAACATTGAAAATCGGACCATTAGTTGCTGCGATATCAACATTAGAAAATGGCAAATTTTCTGAACTTTTCAAAAAATATATTTTTAGAAATGGTCACTCATGTTCACTATTTTAAAAATCTAAAAACTGCAAATATTTCGTTAAATCAAAGTTTCGGTGGATATATAATGAAAACAGAACCCTTTATCAAAAAATCTGCATGTAGTACTTATTGCAATTTTGCGTAAAAAAAATTGAGGTCAAGTTTTGTTTTGGTATAAAATTTATTTTTTTTCCACAAATCACTATTTTTTTTTTAAATTCATAATTCGGCGGCAGAATTTTTGACCATACTTCTCTATAGCTCAAAAGTTGCGGGTTTTTGTCCCCAAAACATATCGAAAAATATCCAAAATCAAAAAAATCTTATTTACATTGTGAAAAAAAAAATTATTAAAAAATCGGGAAAACCCCGATATTATATCACCAGAGGTGAAATAGAGCCTTTCTTACATTTTTTTTTAAATTTCAGAGGTACATTATGGGTCGCAAGATATTTAAATTAAATTAAGAAAAAAATATTGGATTGACATTATTAGAATAAAATAAAAGGTACTCAGTCTTTAATTTTAGTCTATGATTAACTTAAAAAAATATGTATCGCTATTTCACTTTGTCGATCTATTATGAGAAGCCAGAAAGAACACTTTCACGCGCAGCGTAAAACGCGCAAGCGTAAATGTGCTGGCGTTTATGCTTCGACTTGACGACTTGACGTCTTGACGACTTGACGACTTGACGACTTGACGACTTGACGACTTGACGACTTGACGACTTGACGACTTGACGACTTGACGACTTGTCGACTTGTCGATCTTTCCATCGAGAATGGGCTGGGACTTTGAATTTGATGTTCAGTATATGATTCTGTATAACACCAAAAATTTGACGGGAAAAAATAGGGTAAAAATAAGACGAAAAATACTAATATGGCTATATCTCTGGAAATACATTTTGGAAAAGCTTCAAATTTTGGGCCCAAGCAGTTTATGGCGCATGTTTTCCAATGGATTTTTGCTTGAAACTAAATCCTTTTAATTTGATAGTGTTATCTGTGAAATTGTCCAAAAAATACCTCTAAAAATCGACGGTAACATTTCAAAAGGCATCATGTACATTTTGACAATTTCTGGGTTATTGCATATTCTAAAAGTACTCCTAATAAACTACCTCTCCACCAAAAATGAGCAAAAGTTACTTCAGTAAAGTCTGTTTAATCATGATTTTAAATAAAGTAACATAAACAAAATCTCTGCCATCAGCAGTCCCTGTTTATATAGCCCTGTCAACCTATCAAACAAAAGACTACATAAACCTCGTGACGAAAAAAAAAGCATCATGAAAAAAGCGCCATGTACATTCGGCGAAGAAAAACGAATCATAACAAAGCGCTCCCGCCAATGCCAGCAGGGTGATATAGACGTTGGTGATTTCAAAAGGAGTTATGTTTGTTTTTCTTAAATAAAATGACGAAAATAATGTTTTATTGAATTTGGATGATCAAGTATCAATGAAAGCAACGTTTTTCATCGTTTGTTATTATTAGAACATCTTATTTTGCTTTTATATTAAAATGGGAATTGAAAATGGATGCTCAACATTCAAATGCGTTTTTCTCAAAACGCATGGTTTGTACATGATGCTTTTTGAAATGTTGGCGTCGAAATGGCCTTGACCACATTTATAGGTCGAAAATTGTGTATCGAAAAATAAAATGTTCGTCTCCGACCCCACGGTTACAAATCTGACTTATATAAATTGTGGGTTTTACGAGCGGTTTTCCAATGATGGAAGACACAAATTTTTAGGAGCGGATGCAGACATCGCTCAAGTATTGCAGAAAAAGAGCTCTCAAAAAATTAGACTTTGAGTTCCGGGTTTCGGGCCAAAATTCAATCGAAAGAGCGCATCTAAACCTTCAATTTAGTAATAGATTTTTTTTCCTGGGACGATTCCTCGCCGTGCACGATTTTTTGAAGATTTCTGAGAAAAGCGTTTTTCCAAAAGCAAACCTTAAACCTTTCTTTTGTAAGAAAGGCAAAAAACGTACCATTTTTGTATGGACAGCTGCCAAAATTGTATGGAGACTTGTATGGGTGAACAAATGACACAAAATAGCTTCTTTGGTCATAGGAAAGGCCACCACAAAGTTTGAGCTAAATAAAAAAAAAATACAAATAAAATCCATTTCCGGTTTTGGTAGAGAGTTGCTCACATGAGCTTGCGGACCAAATGTTAAAAATTGTTCATTAAAAAAAAAATAGATACGTTATTTTAATCTATGAACTGAAAATATACATCTAGCAGCAGATATAGCAAAGAACAGAAAATTGATATTTGTCCAACAGCTTCCAATTCACTGATTCCAACTTCAAATCAACAAAACCAAAATTAATGAATTTGTATAGTTAAAAGAGCCTTAAATTTGTTGCTAAGTGTTCAAAACGAATTTCGTTTAGCTTTAAGTTCCTGACTTTTCACAACTTTTTGACAAAATATTCCAAATTCCCGTCTTTTTCCCGAAAATGGGTCCTAAAATGAAGCTGAAATTGCTGCTATTATTGTTTACAGCGATAAAGCTTATTTTTCTGAGTACAATGCCTCTTTGTACGACCACACAGAGTTTAAAATGGATTTTTAAATCAATTTTGAAAAATTAACCTCGCGGTCCTTCTTGACAGAAAAGCTCCTACTTGACAGCTCGTTCAAAGGGGACTATAGTTGATCCATTGAAAAAATGTTGTCTTGTCAAATTTTTTATTGCATTTAAATGAAAAAAAGTGATCAAAAATGGTTTTTAATCGTGTATTTTTACCGTTGTACATAAAAATTGTCATAGGGTTTTAGTACCCAATTCGGCAAATTCCGCAAATTGGGTCCTAAAACGAAGCTTAGATTGCTGATATTATTGCTTACTGCGATAAAGCTTATTTTTCTGAGTACAATGACCATTGTAGTTGTACACAATGAGTTTAAAATGGATTTTTAAATCAATTTTGAAAAAATAACCTCGCGGTCCTTCTTGACAGAAAAGCGTCTACTTGACAGCTCGTTCCAAGGGGACCATAGTTGATCCATCGAAAAAATGTTGTCTCCGCATTAAAATGAAAAAAAGTGATCAGAAATTGTTTTCAATCGTGTTTTTTACCGTTGTACATAAAAATTTACATAGGGCTTTAGTACCCAATTTCCGATTTTTTGCCGACTTTTCCGATTTCAGGACTTGGGTGGCCACCCTGGGTAATCTAAGATTAATTTCGAGGATTTCGAGCCTCGAGCATATCAATATCAGAGAGACTACTCCCGCACATGGGTCAGTCCAGTACCTAGCCTATAAATTAGGCCGGGATTGACATTAAATTTGACTTCCCCATCTGACGGGTCAGACACACCTCGTCTCGAAACAAGCCTACCGGGGTCGACTGGGATTAAACGCAGGCAACTGGGTACTATATACACCACCGACCCCGATGAAAAGTAAAATGCAGACTCAATAAATTCGACTAAAATGGTTTCAACAAACTCGAATTAGGTTCTAAAATTAAGCTTAAATTTGTGATATTATTGTTCACACTATTTTTTTTTCTGGAGGTCATAAAATGCCTACTTTTCAGAAATTTCCAGACTATGGGCAAAAAATCTTTGACCGAGTTTTGAATTTTTGAATCAATACCGATTTTCTTCAAAAAAATCGAAAAATTTGTCAATTTTATTTTTTGACGTAAAATCGATTTTGCAATCAAAAAGTACTAAAGTGAAATTTCGATAAGTGCACCGTTTTCAAGTTATAGCAATTTTTAGGTAACTCTTTTGAAAATAGTCGCAGTTTTTTATGTTTTTAAATTGTGCCCATGTTTGCACACTTTTGAAAAACTCAGAAAATTTTCTATATCTGGAGTTTTTTTTTTTGAAAAGGTCCAATAAACCAAATTTGCAGTTTTTGCTTTTTGGGTGTTTTTTAATCCCCCTTGGCTCAAGGCGGTTTCAAAAACGCCCAAAAAGCAAAAACTGGAAATTTGGTTTATTGGACCTTTTCAAAAAAACTCCAGATATTCTACTTTTATGAACTATGTTGATACGACCCTTAGTTACTGAGATATTGCCATTCAAAGGTTTTTTTTTACAGGAAAATTCTAGATTACTTTTTCTAAACAACCAATGCGCCATGGGTTTCCTATGTACATAGGACCTTTTGAAAAAGTAAGCAAGAATTGATGTTTTCTTAGTCTCACCCAAAAAACCTGCACAGCAAATTTCGGATTGCCATTTCAGTAAAATAATTAACTGAATGCGATTCAGTAATCATCACTTTTGCTGAAATTCGGTAATGAACAAAAACATTTCTGAAAAATCAGTAACTGCATATCTGTCAAACTGAAATGTCACTAATGACTTTTATTGTTTGGATGCTGCCGAGAGAAAATCCTCTTTCAAACATGTTGTGGTTTTTTTTTAAATTTTGTATTGTGATCTTTAGAAACCAAGGTAAGAAAAATGGTAATAACAAATGCCTCGATGCTAACCACCGGTTTTTTAGGTTTGGACGATTGATGAAATAAATGTTTAAATAACATTACTGGAAACATTTTCAATGACAAGCAAAATCAAATTTTGATAACTGAAATACTAGCAACGATTGTTGAATCTTCAGCAAATGATCTGTCAAACTGCCACAAGAAAATTACTGAATTTTCAGCAAAATAATTTGAAGTTTCTTTTGCTGAAATTTTAGTTGTTTTGTCAACCATTGAGCATGAGCATGAGCATGAGAGACCACCCATGGTTGTCCTTCTCCGTTGCTGAACAGGACCGTAATATCCTATCAATACAACCGGTCATACGCTTCAACGATCTAATGGTGTTTCCCTTATCAACAGCATGTATTAATGCGCTGAAAAGATAAAACATCAAGATCATCAAAACTAGATCTGGAGCAAATAGGTAACAGTCGTTGGCCACCAACGGCGCCCGCCATGTCAGTTTGTAGATCTCGGAGGATTGGGACGGGAATGTTAGTTAGCACAGGTTGCTACCAAGGGTGGGTTCTATACGATATCCACACCCCACGTGTGCCGGAAAAACTACTTCTACTTGGGATTTTGTTAGTGGGTAAAGGTAATGGCCAGGATTCATCATAGAGGATGATGATGCGACCCAATAATCAATAAATTTTGTTTAATAGTGTGATGGATTATGAGTTCTCAAGGCAAACAGTCGGATGATGCGGATGAGACTATTCCCGGTTATTTGGTATTGAATTAGAATAAATGATTCAATCTTAGACAGCCGGCTGTGGAAAGATAAAACCAAATAAAATGCGAAAATGCGAAACCGCCCGGATAGAAAAAAAAAAACAACCGGGGGGACAACAAAGACGGAAACGGCAACGAAAATCTTGTCGGATGACCGCGACGTGCACCGTTCAACTTCACGAACGCAACTCATTTTAGTTGTTTTGTCAACCATTTTACTGAAATTTCAGTAAATCATCTGTCAAAGTGACAAATATCAGTTAACTGAGAATTCAGTAAAATCTAAATTACTGAACCGTTTACTAAAATTTCGGTAGATGAAAATTCAGTAAAACTTTACTGAATTTCAGTAGAAAAAAATTGGTGCCAAATATTCAATATTACGCCCTTTTGAAATGATAGTCTTGATTTTTTTAAATATCCAGGTTTTAAAGGGAAGATGGCGTTCGAATGGTGAACGCCCGAAATGTAAAAATCGCGCAGTAGCACCAACATTCGGAAAAAATGTGGCTGTCATGCCATGGCACACTTTTTTCGTAATTTTGGTAACACTGTGTGATTTTGACATTTCGGGCGTTCACCATTCGATCGCCGTTTAGCTTAAAAATCTGGATAGGGCTTGTGTTTTCTCAGGCAGATGTCCATACCTACAATTGAATAGCTCGATTTTTTTTTTTTCATAATATAGGGCTTGTGTTTTTTCATGCAAATGTCCATACAATTGAATATTTTTGCGCAATGTGGGGACTTAACCAATCGTTGTTGAACTTTGAGGAGTTGTTTATGATCCCAAACGGAAACTGCATTGCATGCAACTCTTGGATTGACAACGAACTGCCCTAATTCTCTGGGAACAAAACAATGCCCCAAAGAATAAGATCCCATAGACGCCCTTGTTATCCCAAATCAAAACATCCCTCTTTTTTTCGCGGTACTAATGCTGTATTTTATTAAGATTATCACTTACGGCTACTTTTACAATATACGTTTAAACTTTATCGGCGTACGGTTAAATCATTGCGTAACTCGTGTTGAGTACATTTATATAATCATCATATTCACCTTCCTCCACCTCCCTTCCCACTCCGCCGGCTCAGTTCGTCGTCGTCGTCGTGGTTGTGCTCGTCGGCGGCGCTCCGGAACTCTTCGGTGCCCGCTTACCGCCACCACTCTTGGGCTTTTCACTCTTGATGGCTCCAGCGGCCATCACCGGGGTCGGCACGGTCAGCTCGGGATAGTACGGCGGTTGTCCGGCGGCCATCGTCGTCGTCGTCGTCGGGTAGCTCGTCGGATTGAAAGCTGGCCCCGCCGAAGTTTGCTGGCCGTTCTTCATGGGGTAGTTGAGAAACGACGGGAAGGCGGCCCCGAACTCGGAATAGTTGATCGGATAGCCCGGGATTGGCGTTTCCAGCGAGGGTTGTACGGTCGTCGAGGACGAGCTGGCCTGTTGGTGGTGTTCGGCTTTGATGTCCGCCATGAGTTGGCTCGGGGGTTGGTTTTGTATTTGTTGCTTCTTGCGCGGATCCGGACTACGGCAGAGTCGTGCGTATTCGGCTTTCCGACGGTTGCGTTCCGCGCGTTCCTCGGGCGTCTCGTTGAGGAACCGTTGACGGGCGCGGGCCGCTCCCTTGGCGAGTCGTACCTGACGCTGTTCGTACGATTCGTTGGAACGGATTTCGCGCATTCGCTGGGCGAGGCGTGCCTTCCGGATGGCCTTCTGCTCGGGGGTTTCCATGGCCCGACGGAGTCGTTGACGCATGGCGTTCCGCATGTGGCGCAAGGCACGCTCTTCCGGCGTCTCGTTTGCTCGGCGCCGGCGATTACTTTCGGCGTTTTTTGCTAGTGCGATCTTGTACTCCTCAAATGTGCGCGTGTTACGCTTTTGGCGCATTCGCTCGGCGTTCCGGGCCAACATGGCTCTGTACTCTTCGTACGTCTGGTTGGCGCGTTTCTGGCGCATCCGTTCGGCATTTTTGGTCAGCCGTTTGATCCGGGCCTCGGAACTTTCGCCCAACATTCGGCGCTGGGCTTTGGTCAGCAAGCTCGGATCGACCGGAGCAGGAGGCGCGACGGGTGCCGGGGCAGGGGTCTGCGTAAGGGTGAGATATACGTTGGGCTGAAGGGTGACGTAAGTCGGATTGGCCGGCAGAAGCGCTATCGGTGCCGCCGTCGTAACGGGTTGAGCCACGGCAGCCTGCTTCTCAAGCGATCGTTTCTGGCGCATACGCTCTGCGTTCTTTGCCAGCCGCTTCTGTCGCGCTTCTTCCGTCTCACCACGAAGGTAGCCTTTCGGAGTACCCGTTGGACCTGCCGGAACCTGCTGCGTTGTTTGTTGTGCTGCTGGAGGCGCCTGAACCTGCTGCAGCTGTGGCATCTGGCCAGGGCCCACCAGGTTGTATAAAACAGGTTGTTGTTGTAGTTGCTGCTGTGGCTGTTGCTGGAGTGGGGGTGGCGGTGGATGTGGTCCTGCAGCGTAGTTCTGTCCTGCAGTTGCTGCTGCTGCGGCCGCGGCCGCTCGCTTCTGGCGCATCCGCTCGGCATTTTTGGCCAGTCGCTTGGCCCTGTCCGCGTCACTTTCGCCCAGCATTCGCTGCTGGGACTTGGTCAACTGGCCAGGGCTGGAACCGACGACGGAACCGTGGTGGTTCGCCGGTGGCATCTGCTGGGCATGTTGATGTGGTCCCGGTGGTGGTGGAACCAGGTTATACAGATTTGCCTGATGCATCGTCGGAAAAACTGGATTCATCGCGGGCGGAACAAAACTTTTCAAGGCTTACACAAAACAACTTGGAAAATACGGCCATCAATGACGTCTTCGTACGTCAGACGCTAGCCCAAATGTCGTGTTTACGTTTCGTTGCTTCTGCGTATGCGTCAAAAATGGGCGACTGTCGATAACAAGGCAGGCTACCCTCCGAATGAGTAGGAACAACTTAAAGTTTGATAATAGAGGAGAAAACCGTGACGTCAGAAATGAACTCAAATCACTCAAAGTTCATTTTGTGAGTGACTTTAACATTTTGGCCTAGTTTGACAGCTACATCGTTCCCAGGTTTTCTGTGGGAGAGAAAAGGAGGCGAATACTTTATGATAATCATACCTGTCAAAATTCCTAGCCTCAAAATTTTGTCGCGAGTTGCTTTTCTTCTCCACTGAAAGAATCCAACATAGTAATCTCAAGTGTTATTTCACGTGAGTTCCTCAAAAAATCAACACGATAAATTCACATGCTTTTCCTTTGACCCACACATATTTTTCATACCAATTTGATGTTAAAATCATTTGAAATCAGCTGATCGTTAGCGCAAAACCTTTCATCATTTTTTCGCATGATGTTCACTTTAGATTCAAATGAATTTCACGTAGATTTGCCCCATTCGACATTTCCTTTGATTTTGACGTGAAAAACACGTTAGATTGAAATGTTTTGGTTTTTGAATGTTGTTGGCGAAAATTTCTTCATAAGTAAGATGGCTACGAACGGTGATGGAGCAAAAATTGCTCTTTGAGTTAAAAAATTGTTTTAACGAGGGTTTTGTGTAAATATTTTGACAATTATTGTATTGCACGGGTTATTTCTAGGTAAGTAAAAACAAGAGAAAAGTATTACTTCTAAATGATATTACAGTAGGTATGAAATTTTAATTGCTTTCAGAAGAATAGATTCCGGCCAGTGTTCGTGATCGAAATCCGGAGTTTTGTTGCCAACAATTTGCAAAACTCCTCGATCGTCAATCCTATGTGCATCGGAACATCAGCTGAGCGGCTTCATCACCGAAACTCTAGCCGAGCGGCGCTTCTGGAGTATTAACATGGACATCAATTGCGATGGATTCAACGCGGACACAGAATCTGGTCCCTATTCTTTGACTGTTTTGTGATAGAGAAGAAATATTTATGCTTTTAAGTGATTTATGTTTGTTTTCATAAGTGCAAAATTTAGGAAAAAATAAAGATATATTTATAACTGAAACTGAGCAATTAATAAATTAGAATTGAAAAAATCCACCCTTTTTACCCACTTGAATATCAATAGAAAACCATTTGATTGACACTACAAAATCATTTGACATTCATGTGAAAAGCATTACAAATTCATGTGCGTCATCACGTGAAGTTAACGTGTTTTGCATTTGACTTTACCGTGTCCCGCGATGAATATTTTCTAAGTGATTTGCACATGACATTTACATGTAAAGTCGTATGGGGCAGATTCACGTGTAAAACATGTGATATTTCAATGTGACTTTTTTACTTTTTTTGAGTTATTTACGTGCGCATGTATTGCGTGTACGTACACGAGTGAAGTTAAATTTTGTCCGGCCAGCAAAATCAAATGGTGCGCTACTGTGTGTACGCGAAACGTCATAAAGCTCTATTGTTCGTATTTTTCATAAATCGACGCCAACATTTCAAAAAGCATCATGTACAAACCATGCGTTTTGAGAAAAACGCATTTGAATGTTGAGCATCCATTTTCAATTCCCATTTTAATATAAAAGCAAAATAAGATTTTCTAATAATAACAAACGATGAAAAACGTTGCTTCTTTTACTGATACTTGATCATCCAAATTCAATAAAACATTATTTCCGTCGTTTTATTTAAGAAAAACAAACATAACTCCTTTTGAAATCACCAACGTCTATATCACCCTGCTGTCATTGAGGGGGACGCTTTGTTATGATTCGTTTTTCTTCGCCGAATGTACATGGCGCTTTGTTCATGATGCTTTTTTCTCGTCACGAGGTTCATGTAGTCTTTTGTTTGACAGGTTGACAGGGCTATATAAACAGGGACTGCTGATGGCAGATATTTTGTTTATGTTACTTTATTTAAAATCATTATTAAACAGACTTTACTGAAGTAACTTTTGCTCATTTTTGGTGGAGAGGTAGCTTATTAGGAGTACTTTCAGAATATGCAATAACCCAGAAAGTGTCAAAATGTACATGATGCCTATTGACATGTTACCTTCGAAATGACTAAAAAAGTGATCCACTGCTGAAAAAATTACTTTTTTGACGAAGAACTTCGTCTTAGGGATCTATAAGGGCAATTCAAAATTTTGCGAAGCGGAATGAAACGTCAAATGGGGCGAATCGGGACTACAGCCTGAATAGGGAGCACTAAAAAGCTTGAAATTTTATCTACACGTCTTTGATGTGCCCCATACTAAAAATAGTTGGAATTTTGATACAATTTGGAGAAAAACGAACTCTAGTGTCGTAGGTCACGGTGTGGCCAAGGTGGCTCTTACGGCTTTTTGAAAACTCACCCGAGAATTCTAGATTAAATGTTCAAAAGGTCCTATCTGCATAGGAAACACATGACTCATAGGGTGTTTTGAAAATTTACTCATGTAATTATTCTACTGACTTCTACAACAGAAGAAGCACAAAGAAAGTAGATCTGTTTAATTTCGTGACTTTATTCTAATATTTTGCAAAGGGCGACATTCAGAGATTAATATTTCGTGAATTTAGAAAATTTATATTTTTTAAACCATCTTTAACCTCAATTTTGAGTCGTTGTCCGAACTGCTCCCAGGAAAGTCTAAAGCTTTTTAACGTTTACCTAAAGCACACAGACGCACACTTGTGTCTGCGTATCGTCTGAAAATAAAACAGGCAGAGATAATTCAAAACTTGCACGCAACAAATGCTATGCTAATCAAACAAAGCTGTCAGTGTCGTCTGCGAGAGGTAGCAATTAAACACATTCGCATATCGTCGGTACTCGAGAGTTTAGTCAATTGTACAAGCGAAATGCGTTCAGTTCGAGTGTAATTCGGTGTTAAATTATCAAGAAAGATGGAGCGACGGTAGTCATCGCGGAGTTTAAATCGAAATTAGGGCGTAGGTTGGAAAAAATCCATGTTTGTCACAGTGCGGAAAATCTAAACATTTGCAGACCAAACATACAGGAAAATGACGGACAGAGATCGGTAAAGCAGAGCCCCACACAAACACATGCGCAGAGCTGTTTGACCCATGAAACAGAACGAGGACCAGCACAGTTATTGCTGATTTGCGTGTGTTTACAGATAGAAAGTTTTTTCTAGGGTTTGTTTTGAGCCCCCGTTTCAAACAAGTTGCCAGCCGCAATAAACGGAACCATGAATCCATCATTTCCATCGCACCACCATCAGTCACACTTGTACAATCTGCTTCCGCCGCAGCTGCAGCAGCACCATCATCAGCAAATTCCGGGACCTCCTCCTCCGCCGCTGCAGCAGATGGTACCGATGCCGGTGGACCATAACAATTCAGCCAACTCGGCGGCCAATACGAGCGGAAGTAGCACCGGAAGCAACAGCAGTCACAACGGTAGCTCCAGCACCCTGACCAAGGCCCAGCGCCGGATGTTGGGCGAAAGCGAGGAAGCTCGCCAAAAGCGACTGGCCAAAAACGCCGAAAGCAATCGACGGCGAAGACAGAACGAAACCGAGGAGGAGCGTGCCTTGCGTCGAATGCGAAACGCCATGCGCCAACGGCTGCGGAGGGCCATGGAAACACCAGAGCAAACGGCCATCCGGAAGGCACGACTCGCCCAGCGAATGCGCGAAATCCGAGCAAGTGAATCTCCCGACGAACGAGCGGAACGGAACCGACGGCGGGCCGAGTACGCTCGAATGTTCCGAAGCGCCAAGCAAAAGATGAAGGCGGAAGCAAAGAGTGCTTCCGCTCAGGCGACGAACCAAGTCACAATCAAACAGGAACCAGTTGCAAACTTGGGACAGCAGCAGCAGCAACCGCAACAACACAACAGTCAGGCTCAACAGCCCCAGCAGCAGCAGCAGCACAACCAACAGCCGGAATCGGCGCGAGATCAAAACTATCCTCCCGCTCCGGCTGCCCCCGCGGCCAAGGCCCATCCCATCTATCCGATCAACTATTCCGACTTTGGGGCGGCCTTCCCGTCCTTTTTCGGCCACCCACATCTCAAAAATGGCCAACAGGCCGGCTACAACGCCGTGTATCCGCCCCAGCCCTACTATCCGGACCTGACGGCGCACCCGCACCCGGCCCAGAACCATCCCGCGGCGGGGGCGACGTCGTCCGGATCGACGTCGAAAGGCGCTTCGCAAAAGATCTGATCTGGTTATCATTTTAGGTGTATGACTCTCAATAAACAAGCTTTATAAGGAAATTCGCGGAAGGAGGAAGGAGCGATACTTGCTAGATCTTCGAAAGTCCCTTGAAACCTCGGAAATGTTGCGGTGCTCTAGAGAATCATAGAATTGGTTGATGCGACGCACCGAAAAAAAAGAAATAGGGGCTTAAAATATGTACAACTTCTTTTTTTTAGTAACTGATTTAGGCCAAAAAAAAATTAACATAATTGTCATCAACTACCCCCTCCACTTTCAAAATCGGGTCGAAAAATTAGGAGACAAAAACGCGTTGAATTATTTTTAGCAGGTTTGGATTTGTTCAAAAACCATTTTAATTTTTAGTAAATTTTCTTTGTACAGTCAATAAAACATGTGGATACATTTTTTTTTTATCTCAGAAAAAGCTCTTTTTTTTTAATTTTGCGATTTTTCAAGTTTTTTAAATCTTGGCTATTTTTAATATTTTTCCAAATTTAAAATTTTTGGATTTTTTTTTACTTTTTGATTTAAAAAAAATATTTGAATTCTTCAATCTAATGATTTTATTTATTTTTATTGGTTTTTTATAACATATTTTATTTTTTTACATTTCTAATAAAAATAAAAATCAATGTATTGAAAAATATAAAAAAAGCTTTTTAAAAAAAACCTTACTTAATTCAACTTTAGGTGGTTAGTGCCTTCCTTACATTCATAAAGTGATTACACACGGTCGTATATAAGTAACACTTTATCTGACCTATGCATTAACATCACTAAAGTACTTTTCAGTTTTCAAAATATTACAAAGGCCTTTTTGCATCGGTATTCGACCTACTTACTATAAACCAATTTCAAAAATGGTTTAGATTGTTCAACTACACGTCTTTCAAGTGCCCTAAACTAAAAACAAATGAAATATTGTTGAAATTTGAAGAAAAACAAAAATTTGTGTCGGAGGTCACGGTGGCTCTTACGGCTTTTTGAAAACTCACCCGATTTTTAACTTTTGATAGGTTTGTCAGATCTTCAATCTTTTGGACTCGTTGGATAGGATTTTTGATTACCTATCTAACGATGGGTCGCATGACAGATCCGGACAACTTTTTCAACAAAATATTTGAGATCCGGCTTTAAAAAAGTGTATAAATAACACTTTAGTGCTCATAACTTTCGACAGGGTTGTCAGATCTTCAATCTTTTGAACGCGATGGAAAGATCTTTCAAATACTTTTCTAACAATATATAGCATGATTTCTTTTAAAAACCATCCTTTTTACAATTTTCCGAAGTTTAGCTAAAATCGTTTTTTTAGCATTACTTTTAAAATACTTTTCTAAACTTTAAAATATTAACTAGGGTCTTATGGGACCCCAAGACGGATCGAATGAGACCAGTCCCAGTCCGAGATAATTGTGTGGATATTTTTCGGTGCACTGATTACAGACATACACACGCACAGACATTTGTTCAGAATTTGTTTCTGAGTCGATAGGTATACGTAGGTGGAGGTAATAAGAAGTTCATTTTTCGAGTGATTTTAAAGCCTTTCCTCATTGATGTGAGGAAGGCAAAACACTGCAATTTAAAAAAAGGCTTTTTTTTTCACTACTGAGAAAGGCTTAAATCACTCGATGAACTTTTTTTGACACTTTTGGAATTTTAATTTATCGATTAATTTATTTTGTGTTTACTTTTCGACATTTACCAAACCAATTTTCATGGAATATTTCAAGATTCAAAAATTTTTGCAAGGTTTTAATCGATCTTGATTTAAGTTGCTATTTAAATTCATTTTTATCATTATTTAAAATTATTTAACTATTTCATATTAAATTAAAATTATTAAAAGTTTTTTTTCATGAAACCACATGTTATATATTTTTAAAGCATATGAGATTTTAGGTGGAGTAAATTTTCATCTGACTTACCTAAAAATTACAAGCAGTTTAAAAACTGGTTGAATTCAATAACCTTGACTGGTCATTGATCGCCAAAAATTTTTTATTTTCCTCAAAAAGGCCGTGTCATAATCTTGACAAAAGTCTGTGTAGTCTGTTTTTAATATCACTTAATTAGGACTTCTTAGTCTGAATAGGGACAGCATGTGGACACTTTAGAGCATTAAATCTTTTAAATAGAAATGGATGTACACATTTTGTTGGTTGAGTCTTTTCTAATTTTCAAACAACCAGATTTTCAAATTATTTTTTTTTTGCAAATTTTGGAATTTAATTTTATTAATTTATTTTGGCTCACTTTTCGATTTTTCAAGTTTTTTAATGCTTTTATAAATTTAAAAATTTTAAGATTTTTTTTTTGCTTTTTGATATTTTAAAATTTTTAAAATATTTATTTGAATTCTTTAAACTAATTATTTTATTTATTGTTATTGTTATTTTTTATTTTTCAAGATTTTTGAATTTTTTTTATATTTCTTAAAAAAGAAAAATCAATGTATTGAAGAATATAAAAAAAGGTTTATTAAAAAAAAGTTTATTATTAAAAGGTTAAAAAGGTTTATAAAAAAAAACACTGCAATTTTGGAAATATAGGCTTTTTTATATTTTTCAATGCATTGATATTTCTTATTTATTTGGTTTTTTTAACAAGATTTTTGGAATTTAATTTTATTAATTTATTTTGGCTTACTTTTCGATTTTTCAAGTTTTTTAATATTTACTTTTATAAATTTAAAATTTTAGGATTGTTTTTTGCTTTTTGATGTTTTTAAATTTTTATACTTCAAAAATTTGCTGTTTTATTTTATATTCAAGTTTTTTTTTTTGATATTTTTCAATATTTTAACTTTTCTGATTAATTTTGTTTTTTTTTTATTTTTCAAGATTTTGTGATTTTTTTTTATATAAATTTTTTTGGCTTCTTGACTTTTCAAAATTATTTTGATTTTTTTTTTGTGAATTTCTATGTGTTGAATAAACTATTCTCAAGAATTTAATTTTCCAAAAATGTTTAATGTTGTTGTTTAACCAAATTAAATTAGTTAAGCTCCGGCGATTCAAAACGGAAAGTGTGCGAATCGTTTTACCAATCGATTCAAAATGTTATCAGAAATTTTCTAATAAATTTTCGATAGTGACACTCCAACTTAACTATTGAAATATGTAATGCAATGTTCTACAATATTATCATTATTAAGGTAATCTCTAGACAAATGTGCACTTCCCCAACACGCACGTGAACTTCAAGTACTTAAAATGCATAAAATTTACCTTGACATTGCAAATCACAAAAAAAATGTCACCTTTAAGGGAGCGTTCTTTTATTACGTAACGCAGTAGGGGGGAGGAGATAGGTTCGGAGGCCGTGTTACGATCCATACATAATTTTTAAAATTTGTATGGAAATTTTGTTACGAGGGAGGGGGGGGGGGGTACCTATTTCTAAAACAACTTCCAGCTTGTTGATTTCTAGTTGAGCAAATGAATAAACTTTTTCATTGCCCTGGAGGTGCCTCGATATTTACTAAACTGATATAAATTATGTTATTCAGCGCGATTCTGGCTATGGAAGCGAAAAAAACAGGGAAAAAACATGCAACTTACTTGTGAAACAGCGCCCGCTCCTCCTTGGTAAAGTCCTTGCTGAACACCATGTCGTACTCGATGCCACTGTCCCGGAAGTTCTTCATCGTTTGCCGGTAAAAGTTGATGTCGATGCCGTACGTTTCGTTGCGCGTGTCGATCTTGCCCTTCTTCGGCGGACCTCCCGGGCTGTTCCTTCTTCGCCGGAGCCCCGCCGCCGAGCCCCTGGCGGCCAATTTTGATCTGACAGTTGATCGGATCGACGATTCCTTCGTTCTTCGACCCGAGCGAGCCGCCACTCCAGCCGAGCTTCTGGAGCAGCTTGAAGCCCAGATTGCTGGAGTCGATCTTTTGCTCCTGGAAATCGTTGACCACCTTCCGCCCGCGGTGATCGACGGCTCCCTGGACGGCCTTGCGCTCCACTTTGCTGTTGGCCAGATGGACCGCGTGCTTTTTACGCTGGAAGGTTGAGGAAGATTGAGTAAAACTTTAAAATTTGGAAATCTGAATCATTACTCACCACTATTTTGTAGCAATGCTTGCCCATCGCTTCCAGAAAGGCCAACTTGACGGCTTTCCGGGTGGTCTTCTCACTGTCACCCTCGGCCCTGGCCAACTCAAACTGTCCCACGCTGATGCGACCAACGGTTTTCCCGTTGCCACCCCTGGACAGCTCAATTTCCAGCTTGTTGCCACACCCCATCCGGTCAAATTCCTGCTGGGTGCACTCGTAATCGTTGTGCATCAGCACCAGGTTGTTGTACACATCGGCCAGCGTTCGAATCGGTGCCACCATCTGATGCTTCCGCGAACTTCCAGACACAAACTGAATCGGTCCCTTCTGCTGCTGCTGCTTGACCTGCTCCCTGGTCCCGTTGCACCTTGGACGCGGCAGCATCCGAAGCGGAAACGAACGTCCGCTGGAGTTTGTTCTTCCTCGAGTTCCGGTACTCGTCGGCGACGCCCTTCGAAAGCTCCCGCAGTCGCTCCATCGTCTCTAGCGGGTACCGGCAGTGCAGCAACTCGACGTTCACAAACACCTGCGCCAAACAGACCAGCTCGTCCTCCGCAATCCAGTGCTGGTGGCGCTCCATGAACGTGCGCCGCAGTTCCCAGTGCTCTTCCGGTTCGTACGCCGTCCGGTAACCGTTAATGTCCCAGTTGGTGTTGGGTTCCGACGAGGCGGCTTCCGCCGGTTGCTGCTGGCGTTTTCGTTTTCCCATCGTGACACTGCGAGATGTTCAAAATTGAGACCCAAACAATCGCACAGAACAGATTCTAATTTTTTGGAACAAGTAAGAACGTGCGATCTCCATAAAAACACCGCGCGGGACAAAAATCACAATGTTTTGTAAACAAGCGGTTGACAGTTCGTGAGTTACCCAATCGAAAACGACTTTGTCAGAGGCACTCATCGCGCCAAGAACTCACAACCCGCATCGAAAATTCTACACGAAACCTGACAAAATTGCGGTTTGAAAATATTATGCTCGTAGCACCAAACCGAAGTTCGTATGGCTTTTGTTAATTTGATTTGGTTAACCGCGGTGGATTTTCTTGACATAATTTGAACTGTCAAAAATCCACCAAAGCATCTACCGGTGGATACTTTTCTACCACAGATTTTTGTGCGATCAATCTCTTCTGTTGCGCGAAAAAAATTAGCCGACAGGCTTTGACAGGTTGCACTCGTAGGAGAAATATAATCATTTTCGTCACACTATAAGTCTTTTGACCTATTTTCACCACTTTTGCAGTTTTCTGCTATTCAAGCAACATTCTCAGACATATCAACAATGGAGCTTCTTGTTGTTCGAGTTACTTGCTCACTTTTATAAATTTTTGAGCTATTTATTACTTTTGGAATAGTTAAAAATGTTAAAAACACTTAAAAGCTGTGCACCCTAACAAAACATCATGATTTTCTGAGTTCAATATCCCATTTTTCATACGAATTATTCAGTTCAACCCATAAAACCATTTTCATGATTGTAGTACCTGAACTCAAAAATCGTATGAAAAGTGGGATATTGAACTCAGAAAATCCCCTATTCCCTTATTTTGAGTTTTGTCTGCTTTCACTGTATGCAAGGTGGTTGAATAAGGTCCTAAAATTAAGTTTAAATTTGTGATATCGACGCCAACATTTCAAAAAGTGCAAACCGTGCGTTTTGAGAAAAATGCATTTGAATGTTGAGCATCATTTTTCAATTCCCATCTTGATATAAAAGCTAAAGAAGATGTTATAATCATAAAAAACGATGAAAAACGTTGCTTTTATTGATACTTGATCATTATATGCAAAAAAAAAAAAAAAAACATTATTTCCGTCATTATATTTAAGAAAAACAAACATAACATCTTTTGAAATAACCAACGACTGTATCACCCTGCTGTCATTGGAGGGGTAACTTTGTTATGATTCGTTTTTCTTCGCCGAATGTACATCGCGCCTTTTGCTAGTGGAGTGGGAAAACTTTATTCAACAATGGATTTACCAAATTCATATGAAATTTAAAAACACAGTTCAAATTGACGAAACATGCAATTATTAACAATTAAGGTTTACTAAAACCTTACACTTATTTTATAGAAACTTTTGAGCGATCCACACGGCCTCCAAATGCGACAAAGATTCGTAGACTCTGAAAATAAAACAGAACATTAACCAGATACCACCACAAAAGAAACAAAGCTTGCTCAACTCTACTGATAAAGCCTCCGATAGTGCATATTTCAGGGATCCACACGTGAAAACTGGGTCCAGCTTGTGCTCGCGCTTAGCGGTTGCCGCACCTGGAGGTTCCAGATCGAACATCTCACCCAGATCGGAATGCTTTCCAATGATTATATCATTGACGATTTCTGGCCCGGTTCGCCTACTGAACACGACTAATGACCTAGTTCGAAGATCAAAACGAGTGCGCAAATTTAGATCGTTTGCAATGCTGAAATTTCAAATCGTTAGAAATTTAAATCCGAGTGGTTGCTATTTCGACCTACTCTATCAAACATTTTCGATCTATTTTATCCATCTCATCGGTGAATATTAGGTCGATTCCACAATCATGCTTCCTGAATTTTTTCAACAATCGACGGTAGTACTTGAGATCGAGCTCGTCCGACTTCCCAACGGTTCGGCGCAGTTCAAAGTATATGTCTTCGACCTCGGAATTCGGGTTGTCTTTCTGAAATTTGGATTCATTGTTCAAAAACGAATTTTCTTAAAAAACCTAAATTGCACCAGCTTACCTCATTAATGCTGTAGCAGTGCTGTCGCATCATCGACATGAAGTTCCCTTTAGCCATACTCATGATTCGATGACGTTGCTTCAGCACATTCTTCCGCGTCAAGCCGGCAGTCGGCCCGGCTTCAACACTGCCGAACGTAAAGCGACCGATTCTAACGGTCGCAACACTTTTCGCAGCGTTTTCCACCGAATCACAGACCAATCGATCACTTTTCAGTCTGTCGAACAGACGCTTCGTTTCGGTGAAACTGTCGTTTAATAGCACAAGATTCTTATAGATGTCGTCTAGAGTTTTAAACTCGACGACTGGGCCCAAATGGAAACGTTGTTTCGCAATTTCCACCGACTGGGCGATGAGTTCCGCGCTGGTTGAGTGCCCGTTTGCCATGAGTTCCAAGTTGGTCTCGATTTGCGCCATGATTGCCGCACGGTTTTCCTCCGGAAGCTGGTTCCGGAAGTGCTTCAGGAATGTTTGGTACAGGTTTCGGTGGGGTTCGACGTGTTCTGCCATGCTGCCTGGATGAAACATGTTTTGATTTTTTGCCAAACTTACCCTCCAATTTCTGTTTACCTTTAAACTGATTTTGAAAAGTTATTTTAATTTAAAGTAAATACTTTTCATTCATACTTGTTTAAACCCGAAACTATTTAGTTTGAACATAAAAATAACGTAAATATAAGAGGTAGAAATATGAAAAAAAATAAAATAAATAAATAAAAGCACAAATCACAAAATATTATCGCGCCTCTTAAATTTGCAACGAAAAACACGCTATAAAATGAGTAACGATTTGTTTTGATACCGCTGGAACTCACAAACTGAGTGACCGAAATCACAACAAACTACACGCTGAAGGAATATTATGAAGTTGTCGAAGCTAGTTTCTAAAAAAGTTTTCGCTGCAAATTACAGCAATAGTTAATTTTAACACAGTGTTTGCATAATGAGGATTTGACATTATCTGAGGATTTCGGAACATCGATTTCGGTTAAAACTTACACTCTTTAAAAAAACCAATGCATCATTTATTTGAACTCCTTACAACAAAATCACAAACCGTCTCCACCACCGACTCGTGCTCCGATCCTCGGCGGAGTCAACTCGTACCGTGCGCTCAGGGCGGGATCTTTGTGCAAAACAATGCGTTCGACAATTACCAGTGCGGGAAGGCCCTGACCGTAAACGCGCAAATGGCGATTGTTCTTTGGTCCGAAATGATTCGCACGCAGATTGATTTTTTGGGCAAAGCTGAAAATTGATTTAAAAAAAATATAGTTATGTATTAGAGTGTAACAAAAACGACTTTTTGGCGGGCATTCAAGGGTTTGTTCCGGTGGGCATACTAAGCCGAGGGGCGTGACAAAGGCCTTAATATATTAATTTTTGCTATTTAATACATTAAGGAATTAAATTCCTCGTGTCATTTGACATTTGACAGCGCCACACCTGCTTTGAAAACATTGGTTTGCTTCGTATCTCTTTCGCGTGCTCGTCTGTCAAGTTTGTTTTGGTTTCGCGCTTGGTCGTGATGGATAAAAAAAAGAAGCGGAGGAAATTCTGGAGCAGGACGATGCAAAAGTGACATAGGCGGAGAAGTTACAGCCGGCGGATTATAATTAAATTGGCCAGTAGCGAATCAAAAAGCTGGGAAAGTGCGGTTTCATCGATGACGAGATCCTGGGACGCGCCTTGCGTCGGACACTAGCAAGATTTCTTTGCAGCTGGTGGTGGCTTGTGACAGCGATGCCTTCAACAAGTCGACACCGGATGAAATGAAATTCTGTTGTCCACTCACGCTCGGATGCTGGAGTGATCATTCCGGCAAATGGTTCGACTAGCTGGCCACTTTAACGCTCGCTGGTTCAGGATCAGGGGTCAAGGAAGAGCAACCAGAAGGGAGTGGACCATTATAATTATGAGACTATCAGGGTTGGTTACTCGAAATGGCCTTCAGTTCCGTTAGGTGGTGACTTTTTTGTAGATTTTATTGAATATAGACAAATAAAATAACTCAACTCTGTTATTTCATTTATTTCAACAAGAATCGCATCAATTGTGGAACCGACGACGGTCGCGTTCCCGGGAAAAGTCCTCATCACCGTCAACCGGCGATTGAATTTCCACCGGGCTCATGGTAGTACCGGTGATGGAGGTCGTCACGGGACTAACGGAGGTCAAAGACTCAGCGGTGATGAGGGTGGCAACGGTAGGGACAACATCGGGGGAAACCACTTCTGATGGGTCTCGTTTAACATGCCCAGCTGTTTGGCGGGAGTGGTGACGAAGAAACCAGACCAAATAAATAGGACCATTTTTGCCAAAATATGTGGCCCGTGGGAAGAATTGGAGTCGAGGATACGTTTCAGCAAACGCAGCATCCAGATGTGTCTCAATGCGCCGCTTCCGGCTGGGCCAGCTTCGATATCGTCCCTAGTTACGTCCTGGTTACTGCCCTGGATGGCGCTGCGCAACTTTTCCGGTTTGCCCGTGCCGCGCTGGCATTTATCTGCTCGACCTGCTTTTCGAGGACGGAAATTTTCGCGCCAAACACAACAACAAACACGCGCGGTGTCAAACTGTCAAGCCAATGTAGTGTAAGGAGAGGTGGCGTTGTTTTGACCGTAAACAAATCGTTAATGTATTTAAATTCTTGCCGTTAATTAATTAAATAATTTAATTTCTTACTATTGTCAGTCCTGTCTCAACTGTCAGAGAAGCAACACTTGTTTTCCAGAGCGCGAGAGTATAAAAAAAAAGCTTTATTCTACTTAACAAAAGGTTGCCCTTTTGTTACCCGCCTTGATTTGTTCGATAGTTTCTTTGTTACGTGATCCGAAACAGTGCACAAAGATGGCAGATTCCGTGCCAATCCGAAAGAATACTTTCGTCATCGATTTCACGATGGTGCCGCGCCAGGTCAAAGATAACGAGGTTGTACAGTTCATGGAGGAGGTATTGCGTATGACCTATGAGCACGTGGTGTCGATGCAGCCGAGGAGGAACCTAATTTTCGTCGAGACGCCAGATTTGGACTGCGCGCAAGGGTACGTTGATGACCATGATGGTAAGCATGCGATGCGGATTGATGACCAGGAATATGCTGTACGACTCTACATGGAGGATGGAGCGATCAACGTGAAGGTCAGGGATCTGCCGCCCCAATGGGAAAATGACCTAATTGTTAAAACTTTGATGCAGTACGGTAAAGTAGTAGCCATTAAAGATGATCTGTGGGAGGTAGGTTTCGTTAAGGGGAAAAAGAATGGCACCCGCACGGTTCGGATGGTTGTCAAGAAACCGATCCCGTCGTACGTGCTGGTAGCGTCAGAACAGGCGTTCGTATCGTACCCGAATCAGCAACATACATGCAAGTCATGCTCCAAACCAGTACACCCAAACAAGAAGTGTTCCGAGATGAAGGAGGGCCGTAAAAGTGTTGGCGATCGTCTTGAGCAAGCTCAAAGTTCGATTGATCTTACTGCGGACTCGAATGAGAGGTTGGACACGTCTCAGAATCAACTATGGCAGAAGATCCCGCCGCCACCGCTTATGATTAGTCCGTACGCAAGCGCAATTACTACAGGTTCAGCTCCGGTCAACTTGAACCGTCTCAACGATGCTCATCGCGAGTCCTTGAAGAGACCATCGGATGTGTCGGTACGGGGACATGGACGTTTCGAAGCAGCCCCTGACATTGCTGGACCTCGCTAGAAATTTGGCAAAAACACCACGCCAAGAAGATACGCTGTAACAAAGGAACAATAAGTTGTAACGTAGGACTACGTTGTTTCCCCCCTTTTTTGGTTTGAAAACAAATGCTTGATAAATGGAAAACTCTAACGGATACTTGACCTACACTATTGCAACGGCTAATATTAATGGAATTTCTTCTGCAACCAAAATTGCTGCTCTGAATAGCTTTGTGCATTTATTAGACATTGATGTTGTATTTTTACAAGAAGTGGAATCTGAACATTTAAGTTTATGTGGATATAATATTTACTTTAATATTGATGAGAAAAAGCGTGGTACTGCAATTGCAGTGAAAACCAGATTTAGTGTTACAAATATTGAAAAAAAGTTTAGATGGAAGAATCATTACAGCGCGATTAGACGGGAAAACAACTTTATGCAATATATACGCGCCATCAGGTACAAATAATTATTCTGAACGGGAAGCTTTTTTTTAGTAATAGATTACCTTTTTATCTGAAAACAGCTACAGAAAATCTTATAATTGGTGGAGATTTTAATTCTGTCGAAAGAGCCGAAGATTCATCTGGTACAAGTAATTTCAGTCCATCACTAAAACGATTCACAGATTCGTTGAATCTAGTTGATAGTTGGATAGCATTAAATAAAACAAAAGTTGAATTTAGTTTTATCAGAAATACTTCATTCTCGCGCATAGATAAAATCTATGTAAATGAGCGGTTGAAAGGGTGTATTTCATCAGTCAAGTTTGAGGTCACAGCTTTCTCCGATCACAAAGTGTATTTAGCAAACATTAAATTACCCAAAACAAACACAAACTATAGTAGAGGAAACTGGACACTGAAATCAATCGCGCTGTCAGATGAAAATATGATAGAATTCCAACAAAAGTGGAAATATTGGATAAAGCAAAAAAGGCACTATGACTCGTGGATAAATTGGTGGCTAGATTTTGCAAAACCTAAGATCACTTCTTTTTTCAAATATAAGACAAAACTTATCTATGATAAATTTAAAATGAATATGGCATTTTGTTACAGATACTTAAAATTAGCATACGATGATTATATGATTGATAAAAATGCTTTGAGTCAAATTCATAAGATAAAGGGAAAAATGTTGAAACTACAAAGAGAATTCTCGTCGTTTTATTATAAACCAAATCCACAATTTACTGAATCAGAAACAGTAAGTGCGACTCACTTAGCGGTACAAAATACAAGAAGAAAAAAAAACAATTATAACAAAAATATGTAATGTTGATAAGGTAATAGAAAGTTCATTTGAAATTAAGGAAGAGATCACAAGCTATTATACTACATTGTATTCATCGAGTAATGTAAATGAAAATTCAGACTTTATGCCACAAAAAACAATTAATTTAGACATGCCAGAAAATGAGCACTTGTCTGATTTAATAACAGAAGATGAGATTTATAAAGCTATTAAGCAAAGTCAATCCAAGAAATCACCAGGGCTAGATGGACTAACAAGAGATTTTTATTTAAAAGCGTGGCCAGTGATCAAAAATGAATTGTGTTTAGCTCTGAACGATGCACTACAATGTAAAATTCAGAAAAATTCCAAGATGGTTTAATTATTTTAGTAAGGAAAAATTGAACAAAATTCACTAGAAGACTATAGACCAATAACACTTTTGAACTTTGATTATAAAACATTCACTAAAGTCCTCAAAAATAGATTAAACGTGCTTACGCCTCATCTATTGACTGATTATCAGAAATGCTCTAACAAAAACAAAACAATACAAGAAGCATTGTGCGAGATCAGAGACAAATTAACTAATTTAGTATTGAAAAATAAGCAAGCTGCTTTAGTTGCATTTGATCTATGCAAAGCTTTTGACCGAGTTGAACCTAAGTTTTTGATAGATATTATGACAAAAATGGGGCTGAATAGAAGATTTATTGAATTGTATAAAAATCACAGAAAACAGCTTTTCTAGAATATTAATCAACGGTCAGTTATCAAAGGAAATTAAAATTTGTAGATCTGTAAGACAAGGAGACCCGCTTTCAATGATCTTATTTGTGATTTATTTAGAACCGCTTATACAAAAAATTGCCATGGTGCTAAACAATGAAAACAACATGCTAACAGCTTTTGCAGATGATATAACCTGTTTGATAGATACAAAAGAAAAGTTTTGCAGAATAATTGAAATATTTGATAGGTTTGAAAAAGTTTCCGGATCTAAATTAAGTTTGACGAAAACAGAATATTTGCCTTTGGGTTTGCATTTAAATAACATCACAGAAAAGAAGAAGTTAAAATCTTAGGAGTGATTTTCGGCAAAAAATTCAATCAAATGTTAAATTTGAATTGGGAGCGTCAAATTAGAAAACTAAATATTGTTTTATATGCGAACAGTAATCGAGACATCAATATTTATGAAAGTATAAATTTTTTGAATAGCTTTGCACTCAGCACGATATGGTATATCAGCGCAATAATCCCGATTACAAACAAACATTCAGCAATAATCAAAAGTAAACTTGGGTCATTCATTTGGAAAAAACGGAAAATGAGAGTAGCTTTGTATCAATTATTTTTAGAAAAGAAAAGGGTGGTTTAGGATTACATTCACCGGAACACAGATGTAATGCTTTGTTTTTGAACAATTTATTGAAATATTCTTTAAATACGGATTTGTTTGTGAATTTGGTATTACCAAATATAGATAACCCGCCAAACAAAAAGATCTGCCACTTACTCCCACACATTGCGCCTCAGTTAATGGAAATGGCATATAATCCTAAAAAGTTAGAACTTACACCAGTTAAGCAAATGTATTTAAACGAAATTAAAAACCTACAACAACCGTACATTGAAACAAGTATAAATGCAAATTGGTCAATGATTTGGAATAATATAAATATGAAGCAGTTCAAAAATGATCAAAAATCAATTTTATACATATTTGTTAACGAAAAAATAATAAATGGAGCACATTTATATCGAACAGGTAGAAGAAATAATCCTAACTGTTTAAATTGTGGTTTTCTTGAGGATCTAGAGCACATGTTTACAAAATGTTTCAAGATTAATTTAGTATGGAACAGTTTCATTAGAGCATTAAGAAGAAATTTTGAGCCAAGGCGTGCACGATACCTAAGTTTTTCGAATTTATCAAAACCATCTTTGGAAAAATTTAGCAATATTGAAAAAGTGTTCATACTTAAGAAGTTAGTTTGTTATTTACAATATGTAATGGAAACAAATCATGACAATTGGTCAGTAGAAGGGTATAGGTTCTTTGAAGGAACAAATTTAATGTAGATTTGCTGGAGCTAGTTTTAAGTTTTGCAAGATGATGCTGTAAAAGTTTATGACTGAATAAAAGATTTTATAAAAAAAAAACTATTGTCGCGCCCCTCGTACTAAGCTCAAATCCAAAATATGAGCTTGAGTGGACATAACAGGGCTGGCGCTCCGCCCTTCAATTTTAAATAAGGCTTTCTAGTCAGAAATTTACCAACACATTCAAAGTATGTTTACATGACAGCTGGACGTTTGTTTGCATCAGGTTTCTTATCTCTTTCTAGCAAAAAAATTTTGTCAGGCGACTTCTAGCTGGGTTTTTTGACTGACTGCCCGATATGTCAGCCAACATACTTCGCAGGGCTGTGACAGCTACAGCTCGACCTTTGTTTGCATCAGGACACTGTGACGAGGAGTTCGTCATTTTTGAGTAAAATTATATTTTTTTCACTGGGCCTAGAAAGCCTTATGGGATTTAACCCGTAAAAACCGATTTTTCGAAAAAATGCCAAACTTTGAAGGTCTGTACCGAGCTCTAGGGTGCTCCAAATTTCAATGTTATATATACCATAGATGCGCAAGGATCTGGCCTATACGCCAATGATGTTAAAAATAAACGGTTCAGTGGCCAAAATTGCCTCAAAAAGCGACTTTTTTTAAAAAAATCTTTTTATACGGGTTAAATCCCATTTAAAATTGAAGGGCGGAGCGCCAGCTCCGGTTACGTCCAATCAAGCTCATATTTTGGATTTGAGCTTAGTATGCCCACCGGAACAAACCCTTGAATGCCCGCTAAAAAGTCATTTTTGTTACATCCTGGTATTTATTATGAAAGGGTAACAAACCTCTTCAATATTTTCTGTTCAGTGTTGGTGAACTCGACACCAAAAACCAATTCTTGCTCAACGCAATCCTTGGCAAAGTTGATTATCATGTCTCTGTAAAACTCAATGTTACATTCCTCTCTGGCAATTGCATTTCTAAAATTTTGCTTAGCTTTCTTCGGCTGGAAAATTAAGTTTCTTTAATACCTAAAAACAACTTCCCTCAATCAATAATTTCTTACCGTAAGCTTGTAGCAAAACATGACCGCTTTTTTGCAAAAATGCCTTCTTTGCGCATCTTGTGGCCAGCTTTCGGCTCCGACCGCCAGCTTCGACCAGAACAAACTCACCAACAACAATCCTGGCGCAAAAGCCACCATCCGGGGTTTGCGTGTTTGTAAACTGCAAAGAATCCGAGCCCACCCTCTCAAACTCTTTGCGAGTTCGTGTAACCGAGTGGCCAATGAGCACCAAGTTGTGATACACGTCCTCTAGCGACCGCAGTGGCCGAATCGGTTTAAAATGGGTCAAACTGTCTAGGATTGCGTTGTCTGTCTGCTTAATGGCTGCCTTTGGTGAACCTTCCTCATCGGACGATGATCTGAAAATTTTAAAATCAGCTATATACCCTAAGTTTTCACACCTCGCATTCAAACTTACTGGGAATCGTTCTCCGAATCTTCCGAATCATTTTGATCTTTCGATGCTTGGACCGTTTCCGGTACTTTGCGACAATCTGGGACCACATCGGAAGCAGGCTTAACTTTTACGAAACTGAAAAAGCGCCAAAATAAGCCCAATTTCACGAATAATACTAATCTACCGCCTCACCTGGCGCTGCGCTTGGGTGGCAAAACTCTGTACTGGCCGCTCAAGCTGGCGTCCTTCTCGATCATGACTCGGCGGACAATTTCCTGCGGCGGCAGCTCCGGCGCCATCACCGCGAACCGCTTGACGCCCTTTGGCAGGCTGACAACGCGACCGTCCAGTCGGAGCTGGGAGGCAATTCTGGTGGTGGGGGGAAGAGGCAGGGGAAAAGTTACTTAAATCTCTAAAATACAGCTGCATTTTTTTAATCATGTAATTTTTTAGGGGTGATTTTAATTTTTTTTATTTTTTTCTATGATTTCAAACGAGTTTCTCCTTGCCATAAGAGAAATTCGTTCAGATTTCGTTAAAACCAGCGTTGAGTTGCCATAAGTCAAAATTGGATAGATTTAACTCAAATTAACCCTCTACAACCTAACCCCGCCTTTAGACGGGCTTCGATCTGAAAAATTGCCAAAAATCCATTTTCAACCAATTTTTGATCTTTGAAATGCATTGGAAAGAAAAACTCTTAAAATTTTAGAAAAAATTAGGATTGGAAGTTTACTTGTTTAATGTGACTTTGCCATTTGTTTACAATATAAATGATAATGGTGCCATTCTATAGCAGAAAATGTGAAAAACAAGAAAAAAATGAAAAATTGACTGTAAAAACATGAAAAAATTAGATAGGCAAAATGTAATGATAGGAGGTGTTAGAATAGGCCAAATACTATCAAAAACAAACTTGAACTAAATAAGATAAATGAAAACTAAAATACTAAAAATAAAACAAGAAAAACATAAAACAAGAGAAGTGAAGTTTTTCGTAGAACAAAAGTTGCTCAAAATGACTTCCTGAACACGGGAAAAATAAAAATTTTCGAAAAAAAAAATTGGGCAGTAGAGGGTTAAAAAAAACAGTTTAACGAACAAACTGTCACTTTTATACATATTTTGATCATTTTGGTAATTTTGGCCATTATGATCATTTCGATTATTTTGGTAATTTTCATCATTTGGTCATTTTGGTATTTTTTTTTTGATTTTGGCCATTTTGTTCATTTTGATCAATTTGGTCATTTTCCTCATTTTGGTCATTTTGATCATTTAAGCCATTTTGTTCATTTTGATCAATTTGGTCACTTTGGTCATTTTGGTCAAATGATCACTTTGGCCATTTTGATAATTTTTGTCGTTTTGGAAATTTTGATCATTACCCATTTTGGTCATTTTGATCAATTTGGTCATTTTGATCATTTTGTTAATTTTAGCCATTTTGATCATTTTGGTCATTTTGTTCATATTGATCAATTTGGTCATTTTAGTCAATTTGGTCATTTTGATCATTTTGGTCATTTTGATCACTTTGATCGTTTTGATCAACTTGATCATTTTTGTCATTTTGATAATTTTGATCATTTTGGGCATTTTGATCTTTTTGGTCATTTTGATCATTTTAGCCATTATGTTCATTTTGGTAATTTTGTTCATTCAATCAATTTTAGTTATTTTGGTAATTTTGGCCATTTTGATAATTTTTGTCATTTTGATAATTTTGATCATTTTGGCCATTTTGTTCTTTTTGGTTATTTTGAAAATTTTGATCATTTTGTTAATTTTGGCCATTTTGATCATTTTGATCACTTTGATCGTTTTGATCAATTTGATCATTTATGTCATTTTGATAATTTTGGTCATTTTGGTCATTTTGATCATTTTGATCTTTTTGGTCATTTTGAAAATTTTAACCATTTTGATCATTTAAGTCTATTGAATAATTTTAGTCATTATGTTCAGTTTAGCCGTTTTGATCTTTTTGGTCATTTTGATCATTTTAGCCATTATGTCCATTTTGGTAATTTTGTTCATTCAATCAATTATAGTTATCAAAATTTCCAAAACGACCAAAATTATCAAAATGGCCAAAGTGATCAAAATGACCAAAATGATCAAAATGGCCAAAATTACCATTTTGATAATTTTTGTCATTTTGATAATTTTGATCATTTTGATCATTTTGGCCATTTTGATCTTTTTGGTTATTTTGAAAATTTTGACCATTTTGATCATTTTAGTCATTTTGATCTTTTTGGCCATTTTGATAATTTTGGTCGTTTTGGAAATTTTGATCATTACCCATTTTGGTCATTTTGTTCATTTTGATCATTTTGGCAATTTAAATCTTTTTGGTCGTTTTAGTCATTTTGATCAATTTGTTCATTTTGATCATTTTGGTCATTTTGCTCATTTTGGCCATTTTGATCATTTTGGTCATTTTGATCACTTTGATCGTTTTGATCAATTTGATCATTTATGTCATTTTGATAATTTTGATCATTTTTGTCATTTTGATCTTTTTGGTCATTTTGATCTTTTTGGTCATTTTGAAAATTTTGACCATTTTGATCATTTTAGTCTATTGAATAATTTTAGTCATTATGTTCATTTTAGCCGTTTTGATCATTTTGGCCATTTTGATCATTTTGATATTTTTTGTCATTTTGGTCATTTTCGTCATTTTGATAATTTTGACCATTTTGATAATTTAAGTCATTTTGATAATTTTGATCTTTTTGGTCATTTTGAACATTTTGGTCATTTTGATCATTTTAGCCATTTTGGTCATTTTGATCATTTAGTCAATTTTAGTTATTTTGGTAATTCCGGACACTTTGTTCATTTTGGTCACTCTCACAAACACCCCTACAAATGATTTCTTCCCCCTCACCTTTGCAGCCCAACACACTCCTGCTTGGTAAACTCCGGGCTAAAAACTAGCGGGCGCCCTTCGTTCCGAGCACGGAAGTCCGTCATCACCTGCCGGTAGTGGGCCGGATCGATGGTGTCCTCCAGGGGCGCACCGATTCCGGCGCGACCTTTGCGAAGCGTGCTACTCTCGATCGGGTCCAGCCGGCCCTGGGCTTTCGCGCCAAGAGGCCCCCCCGTCCAGCCGATCTTCTGCAGCATCCGGAAACCAACGTTACTTTCTTTGATCCGATCCGGCGAGTTGGCTTGCTGCAGCTGTTGGGCGGTCAGCCGCGGGACGACGTTCGTGGTCGATTGGAACATCGATATGGGCTGGAATGGTTTTTTGTTTATTAAATGAAGAAATGACCTACGGTCAAATTTTCAAACTTACGGCAAGTGTTTCAATTCTGTAGCAATGATTGCGCAAGCTTGTGAAAAATAGCTTAATGGCCCTTGTTTGAGCTTTACCGCTCTTTTTGCCGGATGCCTTGGCCAAGACGTGCCGGTCAACTTTGACTGTTGCGCTGTACGATAGGTCAATGTTCTGTTTTAAGACCACTTCGAGGCGTCCACAATTGAGACGGTTGAAAAAAGCTTGCGTTTTCTAAAAATTTTGGTCAAACAGAATCAAATTGCTGTACACGGATTCTATTGCGATCGTGTCGACGGCCGGAACGACACGAATGACCTTGGTAGCAACCTGCGGATCTACTTTGGGTTCCGGAGTCGCATCTTTGGGCTCCGCTGGCGGCGAAGTTTGACTAATTTCAACGTCCGGGCTTGAGTGGATTCCCGGTTCCTCTTCACCATCCCTCTCACCATCGCGCGAAGCGGAAATCTCCAACGCCTCCATCTCAACAACCGGACTCACATCCGGAAACTCCGGTTCGCCCTCCCTTTCCAAGCAGCGATTCTCAAAATTCTCCACCTCAACCGCAGTGCCCACCGGAAGTTGATCTTTGGCCAGATCCAACACCAGCTCCATCGTTTGGTTCTCGTCGCCGCGCAGCAACAGCTGCGTGTTGGCAAAGATGTGGGCCAGCGCGAGCAGCTGCTCCTGGGGCAGCAGATTCTGGTGGCGGTCCATGAACTGGAGGCACAGCTTCCAGTGGCAGTCCGGCAGGGAGTTGCTCCGCAGAGCGTTGGGGTTCCAGTTGGGATAGATTCGCGAGTTTTCCGACATTTTCGTGGGGGCGCGGTCAAAAGTGAAAAATCCGGTAATTTCCGGAACAACAGTCGAACCACAAAATCAAAACGGGTGAGTGTCAGTTTGCTATAAAATGTACACGCAAACCTTAAAGTAAGTAGATCGCAAAAAATGGGACCTAAATCTTAAGTTGACAGCAGGCATGCAATCGCTTTGAGTTAAAATTACTCACTCCATGAGTTCAACTAAAATCCTTATTGCCTCAAAAAGCTTTCTTTGGAATAACGTGATATGAAACTCAAACAAAAGGATTTTTTATGCAATTTTAGACAATTTATTGAGTTCAAGCAAAACACAAACATTTTTTTTTTCTTAAATATAAAAGATTAGTAACATTAACTCATTATTTTTTAAAATCTTACAATTATTATGATTTTCCAATTACTCTGGTAATAATAAATAATTATTTAAATTTAAACAATAGTAAAAAATGAAATCCCAACTTTACGGCGAATCACCTTCCCCCGTCTGGCGCGATCCCACCCTCGGCGCCGTCACCTCGAACAGCGCGCTCAGCTTGGGATCTTTCGCCACGACGATGCGCTCCACGATGGCCAACGCTGGAAGTCGGCGGCCGTAGATTCGCAGCTCCTCGCCGTCGCTGCTCGACTGTAGGTTAAGATCTTGGGCAAAGCTGGAAGGCTTGAAATTTTTAAAATCTGTTCGATTAAACGTCCGACATTGGGACCAACCTGTGGAACTTTTGGCGATCCGCTCCGGTGAACTCTGCGCTAAACACCAGCTCCTGTTCGAAGGAATCCTTCCAGAAATCCTGTATAAGGCACTTGTAGTAGCCAATGTTCGTTGCGGAATCCCCCTTCTTGATGACCCGGATCTCCACTTCCGGAGATTCGATTTTGTTCTGCAATTTATTAGTTTAAATAGTCAAAAAAACAATTGTCTTTCCGCAATCCCAACTCACTATCTGATAGCAGAACATTTTGGCCCTCTTGAAAAAGGCAGCCTGGGCCCGCCTGGTAGCTCCCCTTTTGCTTTGTTCGTGGGCCTCAACCAGAGCCAACTTCCCGGCTTGCACCGTTGCGCTACACCCGCCTTCGTCGAGCACTTTGGTGCTTACCCGCAGGGACTCAACGTTGAGCCACCCAAATTCCTGGGCGGTTTTATGAAAGTTCGAACCAATCAGCACCAAGTTTCGGTACACGTCATCGACGGACCGGAGCGTGCGGACCGGTTTGAACACGGTTAGGCTGGCCAGAGCTTCGGCGTACGATTCTGGCACGGTGTCAACCTTTTTCAACTGCTTGGCGTTGGGAGCATGCTGCTGTGGGCTGGAGAGTACGCAGTTATATAAAAATTATAATAGTTAAACAGGTAAAACCTACTTAGCAGATGATGACGCAGGTAGATTTACAGAATTTTTTGAAGATTTCAACGCTTGAAGTGCGATCCTTCTGGCTCTGCTCATTTGTTGAGGCAGACAAACTCCGTACTGCAAGCTAAGCTCGGCATCCTGCTCGATCACAATCCGGCGAACGATTTCCTGAGGAGGCAATTCCCTGGCCAGTAGAATGAATTGTTTTCTTTTCTTGGGCAGGTCGTAAGACCGGCACCTGAGCTTTAGATGATCTGCAATGCTGAAATAGTTGATAATTTGCTGAAATTAATTTCACTGTAAAGCTTAATACGGAGCTCGGAAGAAACGCGGTCAAAAAACGAGGCGCATTCTTTCCGTGACCCCCAAGAAAACAAATATTTTTTGCTAGAATTGTAAAAAAAAAAAAATAATACTCAAATTCCTAATTTAAATTAAATCTCAATTGGGTACTAAAGCCCTACGTCAATGTTTATGTACAACGGTAAAAAACACGATTAAAAACCATTTCTGATCACTTTTTTAATTTTAATGTAAAATTTTTTTTTGACAAGACAACATTTTTTCGATGGATCAACTATGGTCCCCTTGGAACGAGCTGTCAAGTAGGAGCTTTTCTGTCAAGAAGGACCGCGATTTTAATTTTTCGAAATTGATTTAAAAATCCATTTTAAACTCTTTGTGGTCGTACAAAGGGTCATTTTCAGGGGGTAGCGAAGAAGCCGCCATCTTGGAAGTTCAGATTACAAATACTGTGAATCAGTATTATTCATATTATTTTGGTAACACGAAGTGTGTTATCTTGGTTAAACTCAAAAGTCCCATGGAAATGTGTAAAACCAAACTGAAAAAATTGTAATGCCGATTCACAGTGTACGGGCGCACTGTTTGATCGACCAAAAGAAAAAAAGCAAAAAAAAAGTAAACAGAAAAATCACTTTTTTCGATATGAATTTTCAGCCCAATACTGGCTGGAATCTCCAAGGATATGATAGATTTTACCATCAGCAACACAATTCACGTGTTTTTTCAGGTATTTATCATTTGAATTGCGGGAAATTTGAAAATCAACAACCCAAACAATGATTTGTTATGGGCTACCATTTGACAGCTATTGCTTTTGTTGTGGGCTCTCATTTGACAACCGTACTAATATCGACTGTTGTCAGTTTGCTTTGGTTGGAATAGGGTTGCCATCCCCCCGGTCATTTTACTCAGAAAAATAAGGTTTATCGCTGTAAACAATAATATCAGCAATCATAAGCTTCATTTTAGGACCCAATTTTCATTTTCTTAGAAGAATTTTTGAAAATTTAAATAAATAATAATTTTCAAAAATTCTTTAATTTTTATTTTCTTAAATTCCTAAATGCTAAAATTCCAATTTTTTAGATTCTTGCATTTTTTTAAATTCTAAAATTTAAAATTTAAAAAAAAATCAAAAATTCAAAATATTGAATTCATAAATTCTTAAATTCATAAATTCTTAAATTCTGAAATTCTGAAATTCTTAAATTCTTAAATTCTTAAATTCTTGAATTCTTAAATTCTTAAATTCTTAAATTCTTAAATTCTTAAATTCTTAAATTCTTAAATTCTTAAATTCTTAAATTCTTAAATTCTTAAATTCTTAAATTCTTAAATTCTTAAATTCTTAAATTCTTAAATTCTTAACAAAAAAAAATATGTTTTTAAACCATTATCAATCTTCTACTTGGAACCCTTGGAACGCAACATGCTCATTTTGTATGTAAATAAAAACAAATCAAAGTGTCGTGCTGAAAACATTTCAAGCTGTCCAAAAATATCGCAAATAAGTTGCAACTAATTTTGAAATACAGTTAAACCGGCGCTCTTATGCCTCGCATTTGCAACTTTGCATATACCAGTAATTGAATTTATTAGATATTTCGATTACTCCAATGTTTACAATTTCTCTACAAAACTCTTAAATTGTTGATCCAAAAATAATATCGTTGAACAAGTCTAATTTTTGTTTAAATGCCTTAAATCGGGGTGATGAAATCGATATAATTTAATTTATTTTTCAAGTGTTAGAATTTTCTCATGATTTGTATGTTGAAAGTGTGTACTGGGCTGGATCACAAAATGTCCATGTATATATTCTCAAATAAATTCAAAAAAGCTTTAAAAAATAGTTACTTTGAAAATTGTTTATTTCAAAGCCAGGGTATCTTTGATAGTTAATGCACACCAATTTCTCATTACTGAATTCAATTAAATTTACTGAAATCTGCACTACTGAAATTTTCAGTAAATGAAAACTTGCTTAAAAAAAACAATTGAAAATGTTCCAATTTTTCAAACAACAATATTCAAATTTACTCAGAAAATTGTTGTGCTGAAAATGTTTGAAATACAGATTAGGTGTCGGAGTCGGAGCCGGAGTCAACAAATTTTGAAAAGCTGGATTCGGAGTCGGAGTCGGCTAAAGTTGGTAGGCCGGAGTCAAAGTCGGAGCAGAAGTCAACAATTTGTGGAAAGCCGGAGCTGGAGTCAGAGTTGGCTTAACTCAGAAAGCCGGAGTCGGAGTCGCTTGAAATATGACCCGACTCCGCAGCCCTGCATTTTTTCATATTGCAACATATTGCAAACTAGCACCACGAAGAAACGTCAGAAGCCACTTTCCGGTCCTGTTCCTTCTCAGATGCGTACCGCAGGACACTGTTCTAAAATAAAAAAAATACCTGTCAGAAAATTAAAAAAAAAATGTTTTAATTTTCTTTTCATTGCGGTTCCAAATGATTTTTTTTAAATATTTTCGCTGTTACATTTAAAATCTTAGACGCTTATAAATTCCTCATAATTCATCAAAACTTACCCACAAATAAATCGAATTTAGATTAAAAATTAAAAATTTGGTTTAGTGTGCAAATTCAAGAACTGTCAGTTTTTCGGATATCGATTATTTCTAGATAACATTTTCAAAAGGTCCTATCCTATTGAAAATTTAATCTAGATTTACAGTTTGGGTTCAATTGAGTTTTACAGCGTGACGCCACGAGCACACACGCACACACATCTTCACTGAGACAAACGTGCGGAAAATGTAATTTTCTAACCTAAATGTCAAATTTCTAACCTAAAAATCGAGTCGGCGTAAAACCTAAACCTTCCTTACCCTTGCAGCGCGTTGCACTCCAGGTTGGTAAAATCCTTGCTGAAAACCAGATGGCACCCGTTATCGCCTCCGGCCTGGAAGTCTCGCATCACCTTCTGATAGTGGGCCGGATCAATGCCCAGCGATGGCAACGGTTTTCCGGAAGATGTCACTCGCGGCGGTCCGTTAAACGGCACCCGTTGAACGATATTCGTGGTTCGTGGGAGGGCGTTTTTGGGCTGAAATTTCAATGAAATATTGGTTTTGGAGAAGATTTTTCCGGAAACAGAACTCCTCACCGAAAGTGTTGTCACTTTGAAGCAGTGCTCTTTTGTGACGCGAAAGAACTGAGCAATCGCCTTCCCCATCGCCGTGGGACGATCCTTGGCCGAAACCTGGGACAAGATGAGCGTATTCACGTGGATCGTTACATTCGTGACGCAGCGGTTGGAGTCCAGCTTCACGGTTAACTTGAGTTGGTCACCGCCGAGGCGGTTGAAGTAGGTTTGCGTTTTGTTAAAGTCGTCGTCGAAAAGAACCAGATTCCTGGAGACGTACTGGAAGGTTGTTGATTCGTCTGCTGGAACTGTCTTATTCGAAAGCGTAGGAATGGCCACAGGCTCTTCTGAGGAGGTGGATTTATTCGTGCAGTCCAAAACGGGGACTTCGGCGTCGACGACGATTATTTCCGGACTAGAACAATCCGTTTCAGGGACGGTTTCTCCCACGACCACCTCAACATCAGAAGTAGAAACATCCATGGCCTCGATTTCAACAACCGGACTCGTTTGTGGAAACTCCGGCTCGGCTTCCCTTTCCCACAAGCAATTCTCAACATTATCCACTTGGTCCGTCGCGCCAGTTTCCACCGGAAGCTGATCCTTCACCAGGTCCAGCACCAGCTCCATCGTTTGGTCCGCGTTGCCGCGCAGCAGCAGCTGGGTGGTGGCAAACATGTGCGACAGAGCGTACACCTGCTCCTGCGGCAGTAGATCCTGGTAGCGCTCCATGAACTGGCGGCACAGCGCCCAGTGGCAATCCGGCAGCGTAGCGGGCCGACACGGGTCGGCTTCCTCGCTGGGGTAGATTCGGCAGTTTTCCGGCATATTTTGGCGCGCTTTGGCGAAATCCGCGGAACGACCGTTGATAAATAAACAACAAAACTGCAGAACTGTCAGTTTGCTATAAAAATTGCTGCTTCCAGGGTTGCCAGTCTGGTTAAGTGACAGTTTTCATTGTTTTGATTGCATTGTTTGCTTCTGCGAAATTCCGATTGTTCCGACGTTTTTTCTTGTTTTTGACCATGTCCAGCTGGAACCCGGACGTGTACCGGACGTTTTCCCCCTCGGACTGCCACTGGAGCCTGTGCCGCGAGTTCATTGACCGCCACCGGCACCTGTTTCCGGAAGAGCAGGTGGTCGCTCTGGCGCACAGTTATGCCAGCTCCCAGCTTCAGATGACCGGTGAGGCGGACCAGTTAAGCCGGCTCGTGCCTGGTCAACTACCGGCGGGAACGGAGCCTGTTCCAACAGGAAAGGAGGAGAGAAGCTGCTGGGAAAGGGAGGCCGAACCAGAATTCCGACAGTCGAGTTGGGTTCTCGAGTCCGAAATCGCCAAAATGACCTATCTGAAGCCGGTTCAGGTACTGCGGACAAGGGATGAGATTTATCGCAGCTTGGTGCTCGTTGATAGTGACTTTGACAAAACTCAGCTCGAATTTGACCGGCTGGGACTGGGACGTTTGGTGGTCATTGATCACGTATCCGACTTAGGCCACTGTCGAGCGGTTATTGCTGTAAAGACAAGTGAGAAGCAATTTTCACTGTCTGTAGCTTTGGGCTCCACTGTAAAGAAGGCTAAGCAGAAAGTGAAGAAAGCATTTCTGAAAGAGATGAAACAAGTTTGCTATCAGATTGTGGTAAGTCTTTTAATGTAGAATTTGACATTTCAACACTAACTTTGTTAATTTTCAGTCAAAGAATCCATTTCATCATCCCGGAAACGAAATCACTCGCCGAGAAGACCCTGCCAAACAAATCGAATATTACAGGTCGATCATGGAAACTTTTTCAAAGCTGCCCATAAAGCAAGACCTGACTTTTAGCAAAGAGTTTTCTCAGGTAGAGCGCGAGGAGTTGAAGAGGTTTGCTGCACAGTTATTTTTAATTTGATTAAAAAAGTAATTTTCCTCCTTATTGCAGGATTGCTCTCGAACTGAACCTGACTACATGCATCGTGGGTCCAAAGAAAAACCGAAAGCTGAAAATCATGGGTCGAACCATTCCTGCCCTGGCCGTCGTCGAGCGCATCGTTGTCCACAAAGACCCCGAGCTGTGCGAGCTGTACAGTGTGGTCACGCCGAGCGTGGTGCTCAGTGGCAGCTCGTGAACCTGGATTCCTGAATTCATTGTTTTTTGCTGTTTTGACATAGGACTATGTCTCTACTTACTATATTGGGGGGCCAGTTCAGAAATTCGATCCAAAGCGTCACTTTTAAGCGTTCAAAAAAAGGGGACATTTTGAACGCTTATATCTTTTTTCCCTGTGAATTAATCCAGACGGTTGAACCACCAATCGAAAGGGGAAGACTTCAGCTATTGTTTAACTACATAGAAAGTTTGACTAAACATAATTAAAGCACTTAAAACATGCAATCAAAATGAGTAATTTTTCAGTACAAATCGGACAGATGACCAATCAGAGCGAGCGTATGCATTCGAGGCCGCGCCCCTTTTGTACCGTTCTCCGGCTGTGCCGCTATTTAAGCAGAAAATTTCGCAAAAGCAAATCACTTTGGAACGAGCACTCGAACTGTGCACGTCGGGCCGGCGCGGAGCAGCAGCAGCAGCAGCCAATAGAAGAAGAGGACCAGCACAGCATCTAGAAGGAAGAACCACCACCAGCAGAAGGAGGAAATTCGAGCAAAGCGGACCGGTGGAAGTCGCCATGATGCTGCGGTTCTCATGAAAAATGGCCATTTCGACAGTGGTGGCCAAAACCTGGAGTGGCCGCTGCCCTCAAAGAATGTTCCCCCGGGGCCTGGGGGGACATTTACAGAAACATAGGAGTTGTGGCAAAATGGGTATCAAAATTCATGGTTTTTGATACTGAACATAATAATGGCCATTTCGACAGTAGTGGCCACAACCTGGAGTGGCCGGTGCCCTCAAAGAAGGTTTTCCCTGGGCCTGGGGGGATATTTACAGAAACATACGAGTTGTGGCAATATGGGTATCAAAATTCATGGTTTTTTATACTGAACATAATAATGGCCATTTCGACAGTGGTGGCCACAACCTGGAGTGGCCGGTGATCTCAAAGCAGGTTCCCCCGGGGCCCGGAGGGCCTTTTACTAAACCATACAAGTTGTGGCAATATGGGTATCAAAATTCATGGTTTTTTATACTGAACATAATAATGGCCATTTCGACAGTAGTGGCCACAACCTGGAGTGGCCGGTGCCCTCAAAGAAGGTTCCCCCGGGGCCTGGGGGGACATTTACAGAAACATACGAGTTGTGGCAATATGGGTATCAAAATTCATGGTTTTTTATACTGAACATAATAATGGCCATTTCGACAGTAGTGGCCACAACCTGGAGTGGCCGGTGCCCTCAAAGAAGGTTCCCCCGGGGCCTGGGGGGACATTTACAGAAACATACGAGTTGTGGCAATATGGGTATCAAAATTCATGGTTTTTGATACTGAACATAATAATGGCCATTTCGACAGTGGTGGCCACAACCTGGAGTGGCCGGTGCCTCAAAGAAGGTTCCCCCGGGTCCTGGGGGACATTTACAGAACCATACGAGTTGTGGCAATATGGGTATCAAAATTCATGGTTTTTGATACTGAACATGAAACTGGCCATTTCGACAGTGGTGGCCACAACCTGGAGTGGCCGGTGATCTCAAAGCAGGTTCCCCCGGGGCCCGGAGGGCCTTTTACTAAACCATACAAGTTGTGGCAATATGGGTATCAAAATTCATGGTTTTTGATACTGAACATAATAATGGCCATTTCGACAGTGGTGGCCACAACCTGGAGTGGCCGGTGCGCTCAAAGAAGGTTCCCCCGGGTCCTGGGGGACATTTACAGAACCATACGAGTTGTGGCAATATGGGTATCAAAATTCATGGTTTTTGATACTGAACATGAAACTGGCCATTTCGACAGTGGTGGCCACAACCTGGAGTGGCCGGTGATCTCAAAGCAGGTTCCCCCGGGGCCCGGAGGGCCTTTTGCAGAAACATACGAGTTTTGGCAATATGGGTATCAAAATTCATGGTTTTTGACACTGAACATGATAATGGCCATTTCGACAGTGGTGACCAAAACTTGGAGTGGCCGGTGCCCTCAAAGAAGGTTCCCCCGGGTCCTGGGGGGACATTTACAGAACCATACGAGTTGTGGCAATATGGGTATCAAAATTCATGGTTTTTGATACTGAACATAATAATGGCCATTTCGACAGTGGTGGCCACAACTTGGAGTGGCCGGTGCCCTCAAAGAAGGTTCCCCCGGGTCCTGGGGGGACATTTACAGAACCATACGAGTTGTGGCAATATGGGTATCAAAATTCATGGTTTTTGATACTGAACATAATAATGGCCATTTCGACAGTGGTGGCCACAACCTGGAGTGGCCGGTGATCTCAAAGCAGGTTCCCCGGGCCCGGAGGGCTTTTACTAAACCATACAAGTTGTGGCAATATGGGTATCAAAATTCATGGTTTTTGATACTGAACATAATAATGGCCATTTCGACAGTAGTGGCCACAACCTGGAGTGGCCGGTGCGCTCAAAGAAGGTTCCCGGGTCCTGGGGACATTTACAGAACCATACGAGTTGTGGCAATATGGGTATCAAAATTCATGGTTTTTGATACTGAACTGGCCATTTCGACAGTGGTGGCCACAACCTGGAGTGGCCGGTGATCTCAAAGCAGGTTCCCCGGGGCCGGAGGGCATTTGCAGAAACATACGAGTTTTGGCAATATGGGTATCAAAATTCATGGTTTTGATACTGAACATAATAATGGCCATTTCGACAGTAGTGACCAAAACTGGAATGGCCGGTGCCCTCAAAGAAGGTTCCCCGGGGCCTGGGGGACATTTACAGAAACATACGAGTTGTGGCAATATGGGTATCAAAATTCATGGTTTTTATACTGAACATAATAATGGCCATTTCGACAGTAGTGGCCACAACCTGGAGTGGCCGGTGCCCTCAAAGAAGGTTCCCCCGGGGCCTGGGGGGACATTTACAGAAACATACGAGTTGTGGCAATATGGGTATCAAAATTCATGGTTTTTGATACTGAACATGAAACTGGCCATTTCGACAGTGGTGGCCACAACCTGGAGTGGCCGGTGATCTCAAAGCAGGTTCCCCCGGGGCCCGGAGGGCCTTTTACTAAACCATACAAGTTGTGGCAATATGGGTATCAAAATTCATGGTTTTTGATACTGAACATAATAATGGCCATTTCGACAGTGGTGGCCACAACCTGGAGTGGCCGGTGCCTCAAAGAAGGTTCCCCCGGGTCCTGGGGGACATTTACAGAACCATACGAGTTGTGGCAATATGGGTATCAAAATTCATGGTTTTTGATACTGAACATGAAACTGGCCATTTCGACAGTGGTGGCCACAACCTGGAGTGGCCGGTGATCTCAAAGCAGGTTCCCCCGGGGCCCGGAGGGCCTTTTGCAGAAACATACGAGTTTTGGCAATATGGGTATCAAAATTCATGGTTTTTGATACTGAACATAATAATGGCCATTTCGACAGTAGTGACCAAAACTTGGAATGGCCGGTGCCCTCAAAGAAGGTTCCCCCGGGGCCTGGGGGGACATTTACAGAAACATACGAGTTGTGGCAATATGGGTATCAAAATTCATGGTTTTTTATACTGAACATAATAATGGCCATTTCGACAGTAGTGGCCACAACCTGGAGTGGCCGGTGCCCTCAAAGAAGGTTCCCCCGGGGCCTGGGGGGACATTTACAGAAACATACGAGTTGTGGCAATATGGGTATCAAAATTCATGGTTTTTATACTGAACATAATAATGGCCATTTCGACAGTAGTGGCCACAACCTGGAGTGGCCGGTGCCCTCAAAGAAGGTTCCCCGGGTCCTGGGGGACATTTACAGAACCATACGAGTTGTGGCAATATGGGTATCAAAATTCATGGTTTTTGATACTGAACATGAAATGGCCATTTCGACAGTGGTGGCCACAACCTGGAGTGGCCGGTGATCTCAAAGCAGGTTCCCGGGCCCGGAGGGACATTTACTAAACCATACAAGTTGTGGCAATATGGGTATCAAAATTCATGGTTTTTGATACTGAACATAATAATGGCCATTTCGACAGTGGTGGCCACAACCTGGAGTGGCCGGTGCCCTCAAAGAAGGTTCCCCGGGTCCTGGGGGACATTTACAGAACCATACGAGTTGTGGCAATATGGGTATCAAAATTCATGGTTTTTGATACTGAACATAAACTGGCCATTTCGACAGTGGTGGCCACAACCTGGAGTGGCCGGTGATCTCAAAGAAGCAGGTCCCCGGGCCCGGAGGGACATTTACAGAAACATACGAGTTTTGGCAATATGGGTATCAAAATTCATGGTTTTGATACTGAACATAATAATGGCCATTTCGACAGTAGTGACCAAACTTGAGTGGCCGGTGCCCTCAAAGAAGGTTCCCCGGGGCCTGGGGGACATTTACAGAAACATACGAGTTGTGGCAATATGGGTATCAAAATTCATGGTTTTTATACTGAACATAATAATGGCCATTTCGACAGTAGTGGCCACAACCTGGAGTGGCCGGTGCCCTCAAAGAAGGTTCCCCGGGGCCTGGGGGACATTTACAGAAACATACGAGTTGTGGCAATATGGGTATCAAAATTCATGGTTTTTGATACTGAACATAAACTGGCCATTTCGACAGTGGTGGCCACAACCTGGAGTGGCCGGTGATCTCAAAGCAGGTTCCCCCGGGGCCCGGAGGGCCTTTTACTAAACCATACAAGTTGTGGCAATATGGGTATCAAAATTCATGGTTTTTGATACTGAACATAATAATGGCCATTTCGACAGTGGTGGCCACAACCTGGAGTGGCCGGTGCGCTCAAAGAAGGTTCCCCCGGGTCCTGGGGGACATTTACAGAACCATACGAGTTGTGGCAATATGGGTATCAAAATTCATGGTTTTTGATACTGAACATAAACTGGCCATTTCGACAGTGGTGGCCACAACCTGGAGTGGCCGGTGATCTCAAAGCAGGTTCCCGGGGCCGGAGGGACCTTTACAGAAACATACGAGTTTTGGCAATATGGGTATCAAAATTCATGGTTTTTGACACTGAACATGATAATGGCCATTTCGACAGTGGTGACCAAACTTGGAGTGGCCGGTGCCCTCAAAGAAGGTTCCCGGGTCCTGGGGGACATTTACAGAACCATACAAGTTGTGGCAATATGGGTATCAAAATTCATGGTTTTTGATACTGAACATAATAATGGCCATTTCGACAGTGGTGGCCACAACCTGGAGTGGCCGGTGCCCTCAAAGAAGGTTCCCCCGGGTCCTGGGGGACATTTACAGAACCATACGAGTTGTGGCAATATGGGTATCAAAATTCATGGTTTTTGATACTGAACATGAAACTGGCCATTTCGACAGTGGTGGCCACAACCTGGAGTGGCCGGTGATCTCAAAGCAGGTTCCCCCGGGGCCCGGAGGGCCTTTTACTAAACCATACAAGTTGTGGCAATATGGGTATCAAAATTCATGGTTTTTGATACTGAACATAATAATGGCCATTTCGACAGTGGTGGCCACAACCTGGAGTGGCCGGTGCGCTCAAAGAAGGTTCCCCCGGGTCCTGGGGGACATTTACAGAACCATACGAGTTGTGGCAATATGGGTATCAAAATTCATGGTTTTTGATACTGAACATGAAACTGGCCATTTCGACAGTGGTGGCCACAACCTGGAGTGGCCGGTGATCTCAAAGCAGGTTCCCCCGGGGCCCGGAGGGCCTTTTGCAGAAACATACGAGTTTTGGCAATATGGGTATCAAAATTCATGGTTTTTGATACTGAACATAATAATGGCCATTTCGACAGTAGTGACCAAAACTTGGAATGGCCGGTGCCCTCAAAGAAGGTTCCCCCGGGGCCTGGGGGGACATTTACAGAAACATACGAGTTGTGGCAATATGGGTATCAAAATTCATGGTTTTTTATACTGAACATAATAATGGCCATTTCGACAGTAGTGGCCACAACCTGGAGTGGCCGGTGCCCTCAAAGAAGGTTCCCGGGGCCTGGGGGACATTTACAGAAACATACGAGTTGTGGCAATATGGGTATCAAAATTCATGGTTTTGATACTGAACATAAACTGGCCATTTCGACAGTGGTGGCCACAACCTGGAGTGGCCGGTGATCTCAAAGCAGGTTCCCCGGGGCCTGGAGGGACTTTACTAAACATACAAGTTGTGGCAATATGGGTATCAAAATTCATGGTTTTTGATACTGAACATAATAATGGCCATTTCGACAGTGGTGGCCACAACCTGGAGTGGCCGGTGCGCTCAAAGAAGGTTCCCCCGGGTCCTGGGGGACATTTACAGAACCATACGAGTTGTGGCAATATGGGTATCAAAATTCATGGTTTTTGATACTGAACATGAAACTGGCCATTTCGACAGTGGTGGCCACAACCTGGAGTGGCCGGTGATCTCAAAGCAGGTTCCCCCGGGGCCCGGAGGGCCTTTGCAGAAACATACGAATATGGGTATCAAAATTCATGGTTTTGATACTGAACATAATAATGGCCATTTCGACAGTAGTGACCAAAACTTGAATGGCCGGTGCCCTCAAAGAAGGTTCCCCGGGGCCTGGGGGACATTTACAGAAACATACGAGTTGTGGCAATATGGGTATCAAAATTCATGGTTTTTATACTGAACATAATAATGGCCATTTCGACAGTAGTGGCCACAACCTGGAGTGGCCGGTGCCCTCAAAGAAGGTTCCCGGGGCCTGGGGGGACATTTACAGAAACATACGAGTTGTGGCAATATGGGTATCAAAATTCATGGTTTTTTATACTGAACATAATAATGGCCATTTCGACAGTAGTGGCCACAACCTGGAGTGGCCGGTGCCCTCAAAGAAGGTTCCCCCGGGTCCTGGGGGACATTTACAGAACCATACGAGTTGTGGCAATATGGGTATCAAAATTCATGGTTTTTGATACTGAACATGAAACTGGCCATTTCGACAGTGGTGGCCACAACCTGGAGTGGCCGGTGATCTCAAAGCAGGTTCCCCGGGGCCCGGAGGGCATTTACTAAACCATACAAGTTGTGGCAATATGGGTATCAAAATTCATGGTTTTTGATACTGAACATAATAATGGCCATTTCGACAGTGGGCCACAACCTGGAGTGGCCGGTGCGCTCAAAGAAGGTTCCCCCGGGTCCTGGGGGACATTTACAGAACCATACGAGTTGTGGCAATATGGGTATCAAAATTCATGGTTTTTGATACTGAACATGAAACTGGCCATTTCGACAGTGGTGGCCACAACCTGGAGTGGCCGGTGATCTCAAAGCAGGTTCCCCCGGGGCCCGGAGGGCCTTTTGCAGAAACATACGAGTTTTGGCAATATGGGTATCAAAATTCATGGTTTTTGATACTGAACATAATAATGGCCATTTCGACAGTAGTGACCAAAACTTGGAATGGCCGGTGCCCTCAAAGAAGGTTCCCCCGGGGCCTGGGGGGACATTTACAGAAACATACGAGTTGTGGCAATATGGGTATCAAAATTCATGGTTTTTTATACTGAACATAATAATGGCCATTTCGACAGTAGTGGCCACAACCTGGAGTGGCCGGTGCCCTCAAAGAAGGTTCCCCCGGGGCCTGGGGGGACATTTACAGAAACATACGAGTTGTGGCAATATGGGTATCAAAATTCATGGTTTTTGATACTGAACATGAAACTGGCCATTTCGACAGTGGTGGCCACAACCTGGAGTGGCCGGTGATCTCAAAGCAGGTTCCCGGGCCCGGAGGGACATTTACTAAACCATACAAGTTGTGGCAATATGGGTATCAAAATTCATGGTTTTGATACTGAACATAATAATGGCCATTTCGACAGTGGTGGCCACAACCTGGAGTGGCCGGTGCGCTCAAAGAAGGTTCCCCGGGTCCTGGGGGACATTTACAGAACCATACGAGTTGTGGCAATATGGGTATCAAAATTCATGGTTTTGATACTGAACATGAAACTGGCCATTTCGACAGTGGTGGCCACAACCTGGAGTGGCCGGTGATCTCAAAGGTTCCCCGGGCCCGGAGGGCCTTTGCAGAAACATACGAGTTTTGGCAATATGGGTATCAAAATTCATGGTTTTTGATACTGAACATAATAATGGCCATTTCGACAGTAGTGACCAAACTTGGAATGGCCGGTGCCCTCAAAGAAGGTTCCCGGGGCCTGGGGGACATTTACAGAAACATACGAGTTGTGGCAATATGGGTATCAAAATTCATGGTTTTATACTGAACATAATAATGGCCATTTCGACAGTAGTGGCCACAACCTGGAGTGGCCGGTGCCCTCAAAGAAGGTTCCCGGGGCCTGGGGGACATTTACAGAAACATACGAGTTGTGGCAATATGGGTATCAAAATTCATGGTTTTATACTGAACATAATAATGGCCATTTCGACAGTAGTGGCCACAACCTGGAGTGGCCGGTGCCCTCAAAGAAGGTTCCCCCGGGGCCTGGGGGGACATTTACAGAAACATACGAGTTGTGGCAATATGGGTATCAAAATTCATGGTTTTTTATACTGAACATAATAATGGCCATTTCGACAGTGGTGGCCACAACCTGGAGTGGCCGGTGCGCTCAAAGAAGGTTCCCCCGGGTCCTGGGGGACATTTACAGAACCATACGAGTTGTGGCAATATGGGTATCAAAATTCATGGTTTTTGATACTGAACATGAAACTGGCCATTTCGACAGTGGTGGCCACAACCTGGAGTGGCCGGTGATTTCAAAGCAGGTTCCCTCGGGGCCCGGAGGGCCTTTTACTAAACCATACAAGTTGTGGCAATATGGGTATCAAAATTCATGGTTTTTGATACTGAACATAATAATGGCCATTTCGACAGTGGTGGCCACAACCTGGAGTGGCCGGTGCGCTCAAAGAAGGTTCCCCCGGGTCCTGGGGGACATTTACAGAACCATACGAGTTGTGGCAATATGGGTATCAAAATTCATGGTTTTTGATACTGAACATGAAACTGGCCATTTCGACAGTGGTGGCCACAACCTGGAGTGGCCGGTGATCTCAAAGCAGGTTCCCCGGGCCTGGAGGGCTTTTGCAGAAACATACGAGTTTTGGCAATATGGGTATCAAAATTCATGGTTTTGACACTGAACATGATAATGGCCATTTCGACAGTGGTGACCAAAACTTGGAGTGGCCGGTGCCCTCAAAGAAGGTTCCCCCGGGTCCTGGGGGGACATTTACAGAACCATACGAGTTGTGGCAATATGGGTATCAAAATTCATGGTTTTTGATACTGAACATAATAATGGCCATTTCGACAGTGGTGGCCACAACCTGGAGTGGCCGGTGCGCTCAAAGAAGGTTCCCCCGGGTCCTGGGGGACATTTACAGAACCATACGAGTTGTGGCAATATGGGTATCAAAATTCATGGTTTTTGATACTGAACATGAAACTGGCCATTTCGACAGTGGTGGCCACAACCTGGAGTGGCCGGTGATCTCAAAGCAGGTTCCCCCGGGGCCCGGAGGGCCTTTTACTAAACCATACAAGTTGTGGCAATATGGGTATCAAAATTCATGGTTTTTGATACTGAACATAATAATGGCCATTTCGACAGTGGTGGCCACAACCTGGAGTGGCCGGTGCGCTCAAAGAAGGTTCCCCCGGGTCCTGGGGGACATTTACAGAACCATACGAGTTGTGGCAATATGGGTATCAAAATTCATGGTTTTTGATACTGAACATGAAACTGGCCATTTCGACAGTGGTGGCCACAACCTGGAGTGGCCGGTGATCTCAAAGCAGGTTCCCCCGGGGCCCGGAGGGCCTTTTGCAGAAACATACGAGTTTTGGCAATATGGGTATCAAAATTCATGGTTTTTGACACTGAACATGATAATGGCCATTTCGACAGTGGTGACCAAAACTTGGAGTGGCCGGTGCCCTCAAAGAAGGTTCCCCCGGGTCCTGGGGGGACATTTACAGAACCATACGAGTTGTGGCAATATGGGTATCAAAATTCATGGTTTTTGATACTGAACATAATAATGGCCATTTCGACAGTGGTGGCCACAACCTGGAGTGGCCGGTGCGCTCAAAGAAGGTTCCCCCGGGTCCTGGGGGACATTTACAGAACCATACGAGTTGTGGCAATATGGGTATCAAAATTCATGGTTTTTGATACTGAACATGAAACTGGCCATTTCGACAGTGGTGGCCACAACCTGGAGTGGCCGGTGCGCTCAAAGCAGGTTCCCCTGGCCCGGAGGGCCTTTTTGCAGAAACATACGAGTTTTGGCAATATGGGTATCAAAATTCATGGTTTTGACACTGAACATGATAATGGCCATTTCGACAGTGGTGACCAAAACTTGGAGTGGCCGGTGCCCTCAAAGAAGGTTCCCCCGGGTCCTGGGGGGACATTTACAGAACCATACGAGTTGTGGCAATATGGGTATCAAAATTCATGGTTTTTGATACTGAACATAATAATGGCCATTTCGACAGTGGTGGCCACAACCTGGAGTGGCCGGTGCGCTCAAAGAAGGTTCCCCCGGGTCCTGGGGGACATTTACAGAACCATACGAGTTGTGGCAATATGGGTATCAAAATTCATGGTTTTTGATACTGAACATGAAACTGGCCATTTCGACAGTGGTGGCCACAACCTGGAGTGGCCGGTGATCTCAAAGCAGGTTCCCCGGGCCCGGAGGCCTTTTACTAAACCATACAAGTTGTGGCAATATGGGTATCAAAATTCATGGTTTTTGATACTGAACATAATAATGGCCATTTCGACAGTGGTGGCCACAACCTGGAGTGGCCGGTGCGCTCAAAGAAGGTTCCCCCGGGTCCTGGGGGACATTTACAGAACCATACGAGTTGTGGCAATATGGGTATCAAAATTCATGGTTTTTGATACTGAACATGAAACTGGCCATTTCGACAGTGGTGGCCACAACCTGGAGTGGCCGGTGATCTCAAAGCAGGTTCGGGCCCGGAGGGCCTTTGCAGAAACATACGAGTTTTGGCAATATGGGTATCAAAATTCATGGTTTTGATACTGAACATAATAATGGCCATTTGACAGTAGTGACCAAAACTTGGAATGGCCGGTGCCCTCAAAGAAGGTTTCCCCGGGTCCTGGGGGGACATTTACAGAACCATACGAGTTGTGGCAATATGGGTATCAAAATTCATGGTTTTTGATACTGAACATAATAATGGCCATTTCGACAGTGGTGGCCACAACCTGGAGTGGCCTGGTGCGCTCAAAGAAGGTTCCCCCGGGTCCTGGGGGACATTTACAGAACCATACGAGTTGTGGCAATATGGGTATCAAAATTCATGGTTTTTGATACTGAACATGAAACTGGCCATTTCGACAGTGGTGGCCACAACCTGGAGTGGCCGGTGATCTCAAAGCAGGTTCCCCCGGGGCCCGGAGGGCCTTTTGCAGAAACATACGAGTTTTGGCAATATGGGTATCAAAATTCATGGTTTTTGACACTGAACATGATAATGGCCATTTCGACAGTGGTGACAAAACTTGGAGTGGCCGGTGCCCTCAAAGAAGGTTCCCGGGTCCTGGGGGACATTTACAGAACCATACGAGTTGGCAATATGGGTATCAAAATTCATGGTTTTGATACTGAACATAATAATGGCCATTTCGACAGTGGTGGCCACAACCTGGAGTGGCCGGTGCTCAAAGAAGGTTCCCAGGTCCTGGGGGACATTTACAGAACCATACGAGTTGTGGCAATATGGGTATCAAAATTCATGGTTTTTGATACTGAACATGAAACTGGCCATTTCGACAGTGGTGGCCACAACCTGGAGTGGCCGGTGATCTCAAAGCAGGTTCCCCCGGGGCCCGGAGGGCCTTTTACTAAACCATACAAGTTGTGGCAATATGGGTATCAAAATTCATGGTTTTTGATACTGAACATAATAATGGCCATTTCGACAGTGGTGGCCACAACCTGGAGTGGCCGGTGCGCTCAAAGAAGGTTCCCGGGTCCTGGGGACATTTACAGAACCATACGAGTTGTGGCAATATGGGTATCAAAATTCATGGTTTTTGATACTGAACATGAAACTGGCCATTTCGACAGTGGTGGCCACAACCTGGAGTGGCCGGTGATCTCAAAGCAGGTTCCCCCGGGGCCCGGAGGGCCTTTTGCAGAAACATACGAGTTTTGGCAATATGGGTATCAAAATTCATGGTTTTTGATACTGAACATAATAATGGCCATTTCGACAGTAGTGACCAAAACTTGGAATGGCCGGTGCCCTCAAAGAAGGTTTCCCCGGGTCCTGGGGGGACATTTACAGAACCATACGAGTTGTGGCAATATGGGTATCAAAATTCATGGTTTTTGATACTGAACATAATAATGGCCATTTCGACAGTGGTGGCCACAACCTGGAGTGGCCGGTGCGCTCAAAGAAGGTTCCCCCGGGTCCTGGGGGACATTTACAGAACCATACGAGTTGTGGCAATATGGGTATCAAAATTCATGGTTTTTGATACTGAACATGAAACTGGCCATTTCGACAGTGGTGGCCACAACCTGGAGTGGCCGGTGATCTCAAAGCAGGTTCCCTCGGGGCCCGGAGGGCCTTTTGCAGAAACATACGAGTTTTGGCAATATGGGTATCAAAATTCATGGTTTTTGACACTGAACATGATAATGGCCATTTCGACAGTGGTGACCAAAACTTGGAGTGGCCGGTGCCCTCAAAGAAGGTTCCCCCGGGTCCTGGGGGGACATTTACAGAACCATACGAGTTGTGGCAATATGGGTATCAAAATTCATGGTTTTTGATACTGAACATAATAATGGCCATTTCGACAGTGGTGGCCACAACCTGGAGTGGCCGGTGCGCTCAAAGAAGGTTCCCCCGGGTCCTGGGGGACATTTACAGAACCATACGAGTTGTGGCAATATGGGTATCAAAATTCATGGTTTTTGATACTGAACATGAAACTGGCCATTTCGACAGTGGTGACCACAACCTGGAGTGGCCGGTGATCTCAAAGCAGGTTCCCCCGGGGCCCGGAGGGCCTTTTACTAAACCATACAAGTTGTGGCAATATGGGTATCAAAATTCATGGTTTTTGATACTGAACATGAGAATTGACATTTCGACAGTGGTGGCCACAACCTGGAGTGGCCGGTGATCTCAAAGCAGGTTCCCCCGGGGCCCGGAGGACTTTTTAATAAACCATACGAGTTGTGGCAATATGGGTATCAAAATTCATGGTTTTTGATACTGAACATGAGAATTGACATTTCGACAGTAGTGGCCACAACCTGTACTGGCTGGTGCCCTCGAAGCAGGTTCCCCCGGGGCCCGGGGGGACATTTACAGAACCATACGAGTTGTGGCAATATGGGTATCAAAATTCATGGTTTTTGATACTGAACATGAAAATGGCCATTTCGACAGTAGTGGCCACAACCTGGAGTGGCTGGTGATCTCAAAGCAGGTTCCTCTTGGGCCTGAAGTAATATTACAAGAAACATACGAGTTGTGGCAATATGGGTATCAAAATTCATTGTTTTGATATTGAACCTGCAAATGGCCATTTCGACAGTAGTGGCCACAACCTGGAGTGGCCGGTGCCATCATGAAAGGTTCACCTTGGGGGAACATTTATGACAATTTTGCCGACAAATCTATGAAACAAAATACAATAATCTTATTCCAGATTTCAGTACGGTATGCTGATCGGAAGGAACGCGGTCAAGAAATGTTGCGTGTTCTTTTCGTGACCCCCCCAAGAAAAGTTGACAGTTCGGTATGAGCGCGATTGACGGTGTGCGCGCTTGAGGTTCTTTCGAGGAAAAAATAAAAAGATTAAAAATATTCAAAACTTAGAATTAAATAGATTAAAAATGTTTATTCAAAAACTTTTAACAACAATTATAAACAAAATTAAGAAATCAATAAATAAAAACAAATTTAGAAATTCTAAAACAAGAAAAACTGAAATTTAAAAAAAAATATGTAATTATGAAATAAGGAAATTAAAAAAACTATGTACTTATGAAATAAGGAAATTAAAAAATTAGGAAATTAGGAAACAAGGGAATTAGGAAATTTGGATATTATGATATTAGTAAAATAAAGAAAATAAGAAAATTAAGAAACTATGAAATAATGAAACAAGGAAATTAAGAAATTAGAAAATTAATATGTAAGGAAATTAGGATGTTAGGAAGTTAGGAAATTAGGAAATGAGGAAATTGGGAAATTTATAAGTTAGGAAATTAGGAAATTTGGAAATAAGGAAATAAGGAAATTTTTAAAATTAGGAAACTAGGAAATTAAATTAGGATATTAGGAAGTGAGGAAGTTAGGAAATTGGAAAATTAGGATATCAGGAAACTAGGAAATTAGGAAGTTAGGAAATTAGGAAATTAGGAGTTTAGGAAGTTAGGAAGTTAAAAAATTATGAAACTAATATAATAGAAAATTAGGAAGCTAGGAAATTATGAAATAAGGAAAATGAGAAATTCAGAAATTAGAAAATCGTGAAATTATGAAAATAATATGTTAGAAAATTAGGAAGTTAGGAAATTAGGAAATTAGGAAACTAGGAAACTAGGAGTTTAGGAAGTTAAGAAATTATGAAATTAATATGTTAGGAAATTAGGAAGCTAGGAAATTATGAAATGGGACCATCCATAAATCACGTGGACACTTTTTTGGGAATCTGAAATTAGGTTAGGAAATTAGAATATTAGGAAGTGTGGAAGTTAGGAAATTGGGAAATTAGGATATCAGGAAACTAGGAAATTGGGAAATTAAGAAGTTAGGAAATTAGGAAATCAGGAAATTAGGAAGTTAGGAAATTAGGAAACTAGGAAATTAGGAGTTTAGGAAGGTAAGAAATCAGGAAATTTGGAAGTAAGGAAATTAGGAAATAAGGAAATTAGGATATTCGGAAACTAGGAAATTAGGAAGTTAGGAAATTTGGAAATTATAAAATAAGGCTGGTACAAATGTTTAAAAAAAATTCTGGAATTCTTAAATTCCTAAAATTCTGGAATTCTTAAACTCTTAAATTTTTAAATTCTTAAATTCTTAAATTCTTAAATTCTTAAATTCTTAAATTCTTAAATTCTTAAATTCTTAAATTCTTAAATTCTTAAATTCTTAAATTCTTAAATTCTTAAATTCTTAAATTTAAATTCTTAAATTTAAATTTAAATTTAAATCTTAAATTCTTAAATTTAAATTCTAAATCTAAATTTTAAATTTAAATTTTAAATTTAAATTTTAAATTTAAATTCTTAAATTTTAAATTTAATTCTTAAATTCTTAAATTTTAAATTTAATTAAATTTAAATTCTTAAATTTAAATTTAAATTTAAATTCTTAAATTTAAATTTAAATTTTAAATTTTAAATTCTTAAATTTAAATTTAAATTTAAATTTAAATTTAAATTTTAAATTTAAATTTAAATTTTAAATTTTAAATTTAATTTTAAATTTTAAATTTAAATTCTTAAATTTAAATTTAAATTCTTAAATTTAAATTTAAATTTAAATTTTATTTAAATTTTAAATTCTTAAATTTAAATTTTAAATTTTAAATTTAAATTTAAATTTTAAATTTAAATCTTAAATTCTTAAATTTAAATTCTTAAATTCTTAAATTTAAATCTTAAATTTTAAATTTAAATCTTAAATTCTTAAATTTAAATTTAAATTTAAATTCTTAAATTTAAATTTTTAATTAATTTAAATTTAAATTTTAAATTTAAATTTTAATTCTTAATTTTAAATTTTTAAATTTAAATTCTTAAATTCTTAAATTTTAAATTTTAAATTTAAATTTTAAATTTAAATTCTAAATTTAAATTTAAATTTAAATTAAATTCTTAATTTAAATTCTTAAATTTTAAATTCTTAAATTTTAAATTCTTAAATTTAAATTTTAATTTAAATTTTAAATTTAAATTTAAATTTTAAATTTAAATTCTTAAATTTAAATTTAAATTCTAAATTCTAATTTCTTAATTCTTAAATTTAAATTTAAATCTTAAATTTTAAATTTAAATTCTTAAATCTTAAATTTAAATTTAAATTCTTAAATTTAAATTCTTAAATTTAAATTTAAATTTAAATTTAAATTTAAATTCTTAAATTCTTAAATTCTAAATTCTTAAATTCTTAAATTTAAATTCTTAAATTCTTAAATTTTAAATTTAAATTTAAATTTAAATTTAAATTTAAATTTTAAATTCTTAATTTAAATTTTAAATTCTTTTAAATTTAAATTTTAAATTTAAATTTTTAAATTTAAATTTTAAATTTTAAATTCTTAAATTTTAAATTCTTAAATTCTTAAATTTTAAATTTAAATTTTAAATTCTTAAATTTAAATTTTAAATTCTTAAATTTTAAATTCTTAAATTTTAAATTTAAATTTAAATTTTAAATTTAAATTTAAATTTAAATTTTAAATTAAATTAAATCTTAAATTCTTAAATTTTAAATTTTAAATCTTAAATTTAAATTTCTTAAATTTAAATTTTAAATTCTTAAATTCTTAAATTCTTAAAATTAAAAAAAATTTAAATTTTAAATTTTAAATTCTTAAATTCTAAATTTAAATTCTTAAATTTAAATTCAATTCTTCAATTCTTCAATTCTTCAATTCTTAAATTTAAATTTTAAATTCTTAAATTTAAATTTAAATTCTTAAATTTAAATTTAAATTTAAATTCTTAAATTTAAATTTAAATTTCTTGAATTTAAATTTAAATTCTAAATTTTAAATTTTAAATTCTTAAATTTAAATTCTTAAATTCTTAAATTTTTAAATTTTAAATTTAAATTCTTATTTAAATTCTTAAATTCTTAAATTTAAATTTTAAATTTAAATTTTAAATTTAAATTCTAAATTTTAAATTTTAAATTTAAATTCTTAAATTTAAATTTTAAATTCTTAAATTCTTAATTTTAAATTCTTAAATTTTAATTTAAATTTTAAATTTAAATTCTTAAATTTTAAATTTAAATTCTTAAATTCTTAAATTCTTAAATTCTTAAATTCTTAAATTCTTAAATTCTTAAATTCTTAAATTATTAAATTCTTAAATTCTTAAATTCTTAAATTCTTACATTCTTACATTCTTAAATTTCTTAATTTTTAAATTTTTTAATTCTTAAATTCCTATTTTTTTTTAAATTTCTTATTTTTTTTTAATTTCTTTATTCTTAAATTTTCATTCTAGATTTTTTAATTTTGGAAGAAATAGAGTTTTTGATTGTTATAATTTCGAGGTTTTCGTAAATTTGTATTAACGAATTTCTATATTTCCGATTTTTAAAACTTTTGGAATTTCGACTTGTACATTCGATTCGAATTTTAACATTTTTGATCTATGGAATTTATAAAAACGTTAAAAATTAAAATTATTATTCAATTCTGCATATTTTTAATTTTGATTTTCCAAATTTCAGATTTTTGTTGAAATTTTCTTTATTATTTAAAAAAATGTTATTTGAAATTTCTGATATGTTTGTTTTTTCACATTTTTGAATTTGTTGTTTGGTTGGATTTCAAAATTTCAGATTTTTATTGTATTTTCAATAAGAACATAGATATTTGCATGATTATTGTCAAGTTTAATTTCACTCTGATTTACTTCATTTTGGTCCCGCGAGTGTGGATAAATCGGACAGTGCAGGGGACTCATAATCCAGAGGTAGCTGGTTGGTACTAGCAATAAATTGTTGGTGACACGATGGCCGACATCTATAAATACAACTTCTTTTTTTTACTCCATTTCGACCGAAAAACTAAATCTGTCCTATTAGTTTCAATATTCTGCTTTTTTAAGATTCGGCGGGAATTTTAAATATTATTATCTCCAATACAAAATTATTAAAACGTTTGTAATTATCAGTCGCATTCAAAAAGAAAAATTACAATTCTTTGATTTTTTCATCAAAACATATTACAAACAAGCACCGCGCGAAGAAACGTCAAACGCAATCATTCCGTTTCTGTTACTTTTCAGCTGCGTACCGCTTAAGAAAAATCTTTTCGTGACCCTTTCCTTGACCGTTTCTTGGGCGTTTTTTTGTATGGAGTTTTGCGTTCCTTCCCATCTGCGTATCAGCCTTTCACTAGCAATCCAAAAACTCATTCAAATTGTTTTGTCCTATGTCTTTCGGTTATGTCTCTGACATACCATCTTGAACTTTTTTTTTAATTCGTTGTATTTATCAGTCAGGATTTGATATTTTTTTAATGGAATAAATGCAGAACTAACATTGAACAACTCACTTTTGAGTAAGTCCGAAAGTCAGTCAGCTTTTATTAAATCAGTGAGGATACGACCTTAAAATTCATATATCCAGATTTTCAAGCGAAGATGGCGTTACGAATGGTGCACGCCCGAAATGTCAAAATTACGCAGTGGTATCAACATTACCAAAAAAGTGTGCCATGGCATTACAGTCACATTTTTTATTCATACCACTGCGCGAGTTTGACATTTGGGGCGAGTACCATTCGTAATGCCATATTCGCTTAAAAATCTGGATAGTTTTATTAGCGTGAAACCTGGCAACACTTGAGCACGTTCAATAACATATAATTTTTTATAGCAAAGTGACAGTTCTTTTTGTTTTATGCATGTTTTGCCGGTTTTATTATTGTCATTACAAAGAAAACGTTACTTAATCCACCTTTTGGTGATTGGTGCTTTCCTGACATTCATAAAGTCAATACATTCAGTAAAAATAGTAACATTCCCCCTCAACATGTTTAACAAAACAACTTTATTACTCATTTCTTTTGATAGGGTTCGCAGACCTTCACTATTTCTGGCTCATCGGCTAGGTCTGATAAAAAACCTTTTCAACGATAGTTCGCATGGAAGATTCAGACAATATTTCTACTACAATATCTGATATCCGGCCTCCAAAAAGTGTATAAATAACACTTAAGTGCTAATAACTTTTGATAGGGTTGTCAGATCTTCAATGTTTTGGGCTCATTGGAAAGTTCATTTTAAAAAATATAACTTAATAGGTTTTCTTGCAAAAACCACCCTTTTTACAATCTTTCGGACATACGCCAAAATCGCCAATTTTAGCATATGGGCCTATGGGACCCCAAGAAGGAACGAATGAGACTAATACGGTCAAAATCTGTTCATCCAGTCCGGAGATAATCGAGTGACAATTTTTGTGTCCACCCACCTACACACATCCACACAGACATTTGCTCAGAACATGATTCTGAGTCGATATGTATACGTGAAGGTGGGTCTACGAGGTCAAATTAATAAAATCATTTTTCGAGTGATTTTAAGCCTTTCCTCAGTAAGGTGAGGAAGGCAAAAATGTCACAAGCCAACCCCTAATTTCTTCCCAAAGTGCGGACAATTTTCTCTGAATCAGCTATACCTTCCGTGGCCACCGCCATGTCCTGCCGGAGCCCTTCCCTCCCGCACTGGCACTGGAAGCTGAGCCGCGAGTTCATTGAGCGCTACCGGCACCTCTTTCCGGAAGAGCAAGTGTGCGCCCTCTCGCACCTGTTTGCCAACACCCAGCAGCTTATGCTCGGCGAGGCGGACCTGGTGAGACGGCTCGTGCTGGACCTCGTGAGGGATGACCTTCCGGTGGGAGCTGAGCCTGATCCAAAGGTTGAGGTGGCCGTCAAAATGGAAACGGTTGAGGTGAAGCAAGAAATGGATTGTGGTGAGAGTTGGGATAAGAAGTTGCCCGGGCTGGAACCGATTACGGCAAAGGGCGCTTTCAAAACAGAACCGGAAGTGGTCGTCGAGAAGTAAGCGTTTCGAAATTTAACGAAAAAAATATCGGAATTTTTCAAAGTATTTTTAGGGTAGTTCCAATCACTCAAGGAAGAACGATTAATCCTGACATTTTAGACTCAAATTGTGATGTGAAGTAATTATTGAAATAGTTTTTTTAGTAACCATTCTCATTTTTATTTTTTATTCTTCCCTAGGAGCAGCCCATTGGTCAAAATGAACAAAAAGACTTTGAAGAAAGCAGAAAAACAAGCCAAATTTAAAGCAAAGTCTGTTGAATCCCTTCGAAAAATTAAAGAGATTTATCGTAGCTTGGTGATTTTTGACAATGACTTTTCGAAAACCGCGCAAGAATTCAACAAACTGGGACTGGGTCGTATTGTGTCCATAAATCATCGAGAATTCGACAACGTCCATCGTCGGAGCGTTGTTGCTGTTAAGATCGGTGTGAAAACATTTCCCCTGGTTGAAGCTTGGGGCAAAACTGCTAAGATGGCCAGAAAGAGCGCGATGGCTGCATTTTTGAAGGAGATGAAAAAAATCTGCTGTCAGATTGTGGTTTGTCGTTGAAAGCTGGAACATTAGTTCCATTTACTAATTTAAGAAAATTTCAGTCCAAGAAACCTTCGTGTCGTCTCAAAAACCAAGTCACCCGTCGAGAAGACCCTGCCACAAACATCGAATATTACAGGACCATGATTGCAGACTTCGCCAAACAGTCCGTGAAGCAAGACCTGACCTTTGGCAAAGGGTTTTCTCCGGAAGAGCGACGCCAGTTTAAAAAGTTTGTGGTGTTCATAAACGGTTTGTCTAAAAAGAAAATAATTTCTCCTCTCATTTCAGGATTGCTCACAAGCTGAAGCTGAAAACGTGTTACGAGGGGCCGCACCGGCTGAAAATCCTGGGCCGAACAACTCCTGCACGGACCATCGTGGAGCGCATCGTTGTCCAGAAAGACCCAGAGCTGTGCGAGCTGTACGAAGTGATCCAGCCGAGTGGGGCGGCCCGATGGAAGGTCGCTCGTAAATGTCCACTCTGAAGTTCTTTGTTAAGTTGCATTTGTATACTGTTTTTTTTGTATTAAAAAGTTCAGGGTGTTGTTAAGATTCAGAAAGTATGATGTATAGCCGTTTCAGGGAAGGCGTCATAAGCCGCCCCTTGATTTGTTTCCAACGTGCTGACATTTTTCTCTGAATCGGCTATACCTAGAATGCATAAAATTGGCCACCGAAAAAGCGCTTCCCTAACACGGACGAAAATCTAAAGAGTACCTAAAATGAATTGAATTTATTTGTTCGAAACAAAGCATGCTAAATAATTCAAAGTGCCTACACTGAAAGTTAAAAGTATACTTTTTTCAAGTTAACCCGTCGTCACCCTTTTAAAACGGTATCGAAAATGTACTGATTTTACCATACCTTCTTGACAGGGTGACGCCGGGTGAACTTGAAAAACGTTACTTATTATAATCCACCTTTAATTGGTTGGTGCCTTCCTCACATTTATAAAGTTAATACAATCAGTAAAAATAGCTTTGCCCTTACCATGTTTATTGCGCGTATTCCCGAGAAAGACACGCGGCAAACCAGCCTCGAAACGACGCGCCGCACTTTCGGCAAATGCGTGCTGTCAAATCCCATACTGCGCGTTTTGTTTTTGTTGATCTTCTTCTTCGAATCGGCTGTCATTGTTGTCAGGTATGTTTCATAATGCGCCAAAAGAGCAGAAAATCGCTGGCAAAAATGTCTAAGGCAACTTCTGAAATGCCACGCGGCGTGTACCTTTGAAATTAACGGACAGTACCAATCAACTTTATTTCTTTTGATAGGGTTCGCAGACCTTCAATATTTCTGGCTAATCGGCAAGGTCTGATAAAAAAACCTACCCTACGATAGTTCACATGGAAGATTCAGACAATATTTCTATCACAATATTTGAAATCCGGCCTCTAAAAAGTGTATAAATAACACTTAAGTGCTAATAACTTTTGATAGGGTTGCCAGATGCTTGATGTTTTAGGCTCATTTGAAAGGTCTTTCGATTAGCTAACTAACGATAAGTCGCATGATCGACCCGGACATTATTTTCATTGAAATATCTGAGATCCGGCCTCCAAAAAGTGTATAAATAACACTTAAGTGCTGATAACTTTTGATAGGGTTGTCAGATCTTCAATGTTTTTGGCTCACTGGAAAGGTATTTTTAATACCATTCTGAAAATGTATAACATGATAGGGTTTCTTGCAAAACCGACATTTGGAAAATATTTCGGATATACGCCAAAATCTTTTTTTGCATAACTTTGAAGTACTTAAATAAACTTGCTGATTTAAAATAGAGACCTATGGGACCCCAAGACGGATCGACGGAGACTAATCCGGTCAAAATCCGTTCATCCAGTCCGGAGATAATCGATTGACAATTTTTCGTCCACACAGACATTTGCTCAGAACATGATTCTGAGGCGATAAGTATACGTGAAGGTGGGTCTACGAAGTCAAATTAATAAAATCATTTTTCGAGCCTTTTTTAGTACACAAAAAATCACATTGCTGAGTTCGTTTTCGCATTTTCATACGATTTTTCAGTTCAACTACGATAACACTTTTTGTGTAATCGCAGTCGAACGAAAAAATCGTATGAATAAGTACAAAACGAACTCAGCAGATGATTTTCAGTTACAGTGTAAGGTGAGGAAGGCAAAAGGATAGAAAGTATCCTTTTGAGGAATACTTCTGATTTTGAGTGTAGATTGCATGAAACCTTCCTCCGTGGAATCCGCTGCCTTCGCTGCAGTTTTCGCATTTTATCCGGTCAAGGAGCGATCTCATTCGTGGAACTTGTTGCACACTGGTAAACAGCATTACACTTTTTTCAGTTCACTTTTACATGGGTATGGGATTTTTCAGTTCAAGTATGATTACACACTTTCGTGTAATCATTTGAACTGAAAAATCCCATACAAGTGTGTAAAAGTGAACTGAACAGTGTGTAATGTTGATTATCAGTGCAGAAAAGTTTTGTGATTTTCACTTGGATTTCAGTTTGCAGTGCAATCATTTATCAGCGTGTACACTGGCAACACTTGAGTTTAAAATAAAAAGTTCCACTTGAGCAATTCTCTACGAAATCGGTCTTTTTTCTTCAATTTTAATTTTTGTATTTTTTAATTCGACTGAAACTTTTTTGGTGCCTTCGGTATGCCCAAAGAAGTTTTCCATAGCTTTTCCATACAAATTTGGCAGCTGTCCAACAAAATGATGTATGAAAATTATCTGTATATTACGATTTTACACTGGCAAACAGGTATGGATGGACTACACTGGCAGATTTTTTTTGACTAAAACTTGATTTACAAAAACACTATTTTTAATTTTTTGATATGTTTTGACATAAATGCCAACTTTTCAGAAATTTCAGGTTGTGCAAAAATCACGACCGAGTTATGAATCAATACTGATTTTCAAAAATCGAAATTTTGGTCGTACAACTTTCATTTTTCGATGTAAAACAATTTGCAATCAAAAGTACTTTAGTGAAATTTTGATAAAGTGCACCGTTTTCGTTATACATATTTTGACTTTTTTGAAATAGTCGCAGTTTTTATTTTTAAATTAGTATGTTTGCCCATTTGAAAAAATATTTTTGAAAGCTGAGATTTTGCTTATTCGGAGTTGATGACCTTTAGTTGCATGCAAAGGTTTAAAAACAGGAAAATTGATGTTTTCTTTTCACCTTAACAACCCACCATTTTCATCGTCAATATCTCAACTCAATGGTCCGATTTTCAATGTTAAATATACCCGATCTTTTCGAAAAAATATTTTCAAAATTTTCAAATCAAGACTAACATTTTAAAAGGGCGTAATATTGAATGTTTGGCCTTTTGAAATGTTAGTCTTGATTTGAAAATTTTGAAAATATTTTTTCGAAAAGATCGGAAAATTTCACAAATGTTTCATATATTAACATTGAAAATCGGACCATTAGTTGCTGAGATATTGACGATAGAAAATGGTGGTTGTTAGGTGAAACTTAGAAAACATCAATTTTCCTGTTTTTAAACCTTTGCATTGCAATATCTCAGCAACTAAAGGTCGTATCAACAAAGTCCGAATAAGCAAAATATAGAGAATTTTCTCAGCTTTTCAAAAATATTTTTTTCAAAACTGGGCAAACATGTGCACTAATTTTAAAAAATGAAAAACTGCGACTATTTTCAAAAAAGTCACTTAAATATGGCTATAACTTGAAAACGGTGCACTTTATCAAAATTTCACTAAAGTACTTTTTGATTGCAAATTTAATTTTACATCGAAAAATGAAGTTGAAAAATTTTTACGACCAAAATTTCGATTTTTTGAAAAAATCAGTATTGATTAAAAAATTCATAACTCGGTCAATGATTTTTTGCACAACCTGGAAATTTCTGAAAAGTTGGCATTTTATGTCCTCTAAAACATATCAAAAAATAAAAAAAATTAAAAATAGTGTTTTTTTGTAAATCAAGTTTTAGTGACAAAAAGTTAAATAAAAAAATCACCAAATTTTTTTTACCGTGTATTATTTTTTTCTAGTGTAGTCCGTATCCATACCTACAACTTTGCCGAAGACACCAAATCGATCAAAAATTCCTTCAAAAGATACAGATTTTTGAATTTTCATACATCATTTTGTATGGACAGCTGCCGAATTTGTATGGAAAATTATATGGACAAACTAATGATGCAAAATGGCTTCTTTGGGCATACCGAAGGCACCAAAAAAGTTTCAGTCGGATTAAAAAATACAAAAAAAATCGAATGACCGAAATCCTAGAGAACTGCTCACTTTTTATAGCAAGCTGACATTTCTACTTTGTTTTGAATTTTGTTGCTTCATGTTCCGAGTTCCGATCTACTCCGACGATTTCGTTCCGACCTCCTGCTCGAGTAAGATTCCCCACCATCACCACCACCATGTCCAGCAGCTGGAACGTGGACGCGTACCGCAGCGTGTCCCTCTCGGAGTGCCACTGGAAGCTGTGCCGCGAGTTCATGACGCGCTACCGGCACCTCTACCCGGAGGAGCAAACCGTGGCGCTGGCCCAAATCTTCGCCAACGCCCAGCTGCTGCTGCGCGGCGACGCCGACCAGACCACGCGGCTCGTGCTGGACCTGGCCAGGGAGCAACCTTCGGCGGAGGTGAAGCTCGAAGTGGATGGCATTGAGAAGGGGCTGGTTAAACGGGAGGAGGTTTCCTCCGAGGATGTTCCGCAGGTGGCGGTTGAAAGGGAGCTGAGCAGTGTTGTTGTTAAAGCGGAGCAGATAAACGAATCGGAAAGGGATGATAACGCTGAGTTAGTATTAGTTAGAATCTTTGTTTTTTTTTTACATTTATTATAAATTCACTGAATTTTTCAGATTGTCCTCCACCCACGAAGACTCAACAGTAGAATCGTCCACAATTGGTCCACCCAGCGCCAAGCAGCGTAAAAGGGACCAGGGGGAACCCGAAACGGACGCCACAACCACAATCCTGGCCAGTCAAACCCACTTCAAGCCCGTTAAAAAACTCCAGAACATCGAGGACGTGTATCGCAACCTGGTGATCGTGGACAACGACTTTGAGAAAACGTGCCGCGAGTTCCAGAGACTGCACTCGGGATCAATTGAGTCGTTTCAGCAAACTTGGGACGAAGGACACTGCAGCAGCAAAATATTCGTCGATCAGATTGTGCTCGTTGAGGGCTGGAGCAAAACCGAGAGCTTGGCCAAGAAAAAGGCTCTGGCGGCCTTTTTCAAAAAGATGAAAGTTTTCTGCTATCAGATTGTGGTAGGATTTTTTGTTTATGTAAATTTTCATTATTAATTTCGAAAAATTCTAGTCCAAGAAACCGTCACACCTGGAGAACCAGATCGCACGAACGGAAGATCCCACGACAAACAGCAAGCATTACAAGTCCATCATGAAACGTTTCGTTAAGGACTCCATCGAGCATGAACTAGTTTTCAGCGAAGAGTTTAGCAAAGCAGAGCGGGATAAGTTACAAAGGTTTGTGCAAGTTTTTGTTACGGTTGACCTTAAAATAATACCCTCAAAACTCTAGGATCGCCACCAAATTGGATCTGGAAACGTGCATCGTGGAATCTTCAACCAATCCACAGTTGAAGATCATCGGCCAACCCCTTCCGGCCCTTGCCATCGTAGAGCGCATCGTTGTCCAGAAAGATCCAGAGCTGGGCGAGCTGTACGAAGTGATTGCACCGAGTGTGGGGGCGCGAGTGGAGGTCGCTGATAGCACGTGAAAGATGTTTAAAGTTTACATTTACTGTTACAGTAAAAATTCTCTATATTTTTTGAAAAATTGTGGTTAAGCACAACGATTATGTTTATCCTTGCTTTATAAAGTTCAAAATATAATATATGAATGGGCTTCTAAGAAGTGGTCGCTTCTATAATTTTTCCCCTTTTTGTCGATATTTCGTTGAGAAATTTTTGTTTTAAAAATCCTTGAGTATGCTGCTCAAACTCAAATGTAAGTCTATTTTATTCAGTTTACTGCCGGTTCAAATTACTCAACTCGACTCGACTCTGTTTGATTCGGCCTAACCGTGTACCTAACAAAACCATTTTTTATGGCAAAGTGACAGTTCTTCAATGTTTTGATTTTCACTTAACCCAAAATCGTGTCATCCACCGAAGAATCTGCCACACAGTTCCCACCGACCATGGCCAGCACCACCCTGCCCGATTGCCACTGGGAGCTGTGCCGCCGGTTTATGGCCCGCTACCAGCACCTGTTCCGCGAGGGTCAAGTGGCCACCCTGGCCCACTTTTTCGCAAACACCCAGCTGGCGATAAGTGGCCACGCGCACCAGACCGGGCAGCTCTTGCTGGAGCTGGTGCGGGATCAAGCGGAAGTGAAGCTCGAAGTCGAAAACGTTGAGAATGGGGTGGGTGAGGAGGCTGAGCTGGAATCGGTGCCAACCGAGGTGACCATCCAGCAGGAAGCGAGCGAGGACGGAGAATGTGCTGCGAGGAAGGAGGTCGAAGTCGAAGAGTAAGATTCATTTGAAAATAAGTCAAAGCAGTTATGCCGTGACATAACCGGAATGGCGTTGAATAACGTAGTTCATGTTAGTTTAGTTCTTCGAGTGGTACTAGAAATTCAATGACGGGTTTGGTAAACGCTGGATTTCCTTCAAAATTGTACACGCACGTTCAAAATCACTCAGTTTTCGTCGAAACCGAACCTACTCAGAAATGAGTAAAGGGGGCATCTGTCAGAATTGAGTAAATTTCACTCAGAATTACGAAAAGAAGGTTAAGTAGGTTCGGTTTTGACGAAAACCGAGTGATTTTGAACGTGCGTGTAAGCATTCTAGGTACTTGAAGTTCACATCCGTGTTAAGGAAGCGCTTTTTCGGTGGTCAACTTTATGCATTCTAGGTACTTGTCATTCCCGTCCGTGTTAGGGAAGCGCTTATTTTGCTTGCAAACTCACTGCATTTGGCAAACATACAAAATAATTGTTTTGATAGTAAAACAACGTAAAACTTTTGTAATGTTTGACTTTCCAGACCATCAAAATCTACTCAAATTGCCACAGAGAATGCGGAAACATTAGTCTCAGCAGGTTGTTCGGAGTGAGTGCCAGGTGAAGTAAAGTGTACACATTTTTAAATTTATTAATTTTTTTCAGAATCACCTCTATGGAACTGTCTTCAAAGTAATTTTTGTCAATTCTCTGTTAAATTTTAATTCGACACTCAAATTCTTTCTAGTTTAAGATTAAACGACCCGCCTTTGGTTAAACCACCCGCAATGGAACCGATGAGGCACGAGTCGGACGCGGAAATCATTGCCAAACTAACTTTTTTCAAGCCTGCTCGGTACATTCGTAGTCTCGAAAATTTGTATCGTAATTTGGTGATTTTTGACACAGACTTTGACAAAACCATCAACGAATTAAATCGGCTGGGATCGGGTACGTTGTTTATCGCCGGCCATGAACTGCAAGCCGGACAATGCCGTGGTATGGTTTGCTTGCGTGAAACGGTTCTGGCGGACGCTTGTGGCATCACTGTTCAACGAGCGAAGGGGAAAGCGAAAGAGGAGTTTCTCAGGAATATGAAAGCTTTTTGCTATCAGATTGTGGTATGTCAATTTGTAATAATTAGCATGCGATTTTGATCATTAAATTTGATTAATTTTTAGTCTAAGAAACCAACTTTACCACCAATCCAAATCGCGCGGTTGTGGGACCCTGCTACAAACATTGAGTACTACAAATCCATTATGCAAAAGTTTACAGAAGAGAAAACTCAGCGAGAATTGATATTTAGCGAAGAGTTCACCGAGAATGAGCAAGACATTTTACAACGGTACGTTGTAATTAGAGTTTTCCAACTCTAAAACTAATTTTTCTTCAACTTCTAGGATTGCTTACGAACTGAATCTGGAAACGAGTTACGTTAGACGGGCGCACAGCAGACCACAGCTAAAAGTTCGAGCTCGAGCAGCTCCTGCCTTGGCGATCGTGGAGCAGATAGTTGTCCATAAAGATCCAAAACTGAACGAGCTGTACGATGTGTTTCCACCGAGGGGGCGAAGCCGACGCTGGTAGTTTATGGCTTATATTTTTGCTTTTGGTTTTTTTGCGAATTTTTACGCAAACTTAATTGTTGAACTTATCGCAGTGGTGTATGTTATAAGCTGATATTCAATTTATACAGTTTCGATAAAGCTTTTTTCTTGACAATAATAAACATGTTAAAGCGGGGATGCAAATCTGAACTTTTCTGATTTTTTGACGTTCGTAGCATCAGGCAAGATTGGGTTGTTTAGCGCCATCCCAAATCGTTTAACACTTTCAGGCCTGATGGGTTATCAAAATCAAATTATTCGCTCTACAGCATTGCCTTGGCGTTCTCGCTTGCGAGATTCCTACTGGAATCTAGGTGTCCGAAGGCTTGATTATTGAGACAATTGCAAACCTCTTTTTACACCTAAGCTTCCATCCACCCCAGAATTCGAACTGACGACCTTTGGTTTGTGAGTCCAACTGCCTACCAGCGACTCTACCGAGGCAGGACCCAGGGAGACGACTCGAACACCTGGACTGAGCTAACGACCTAATCTCTAGGTTAGACCGGGGCCAACATTTACTTTCCCGTCCGAAGGAAGGCTTGATCAAACAAATCTCTTCTCGAAAAATGCCACCGGGACCTTCTGGGATCGAACCCAGGCCGACTGGGTGAGAGGCACCCTTACCCCTACACCACAGGTCCCGGTGATGGGTTATAAATGACCCAATTTTTAAAAATGTCCAAAACATGCCTATAATTTTCGTATAGCCATAAGAATAGTTTTCCCATCATTACAAAAAATAAATTCAGAAAATTCAGGCCTGAAAGGGTTAAGGAAATCTTAAAACTGATTTATTTTTGTCATTTTTGCAAATAAAATCTGACTAATTTCTGTTTCACGTGTTGAAGGGAACTGTCAACTCTGCAACTTTATGGCAAACTGACAGTTCTTTTTGTATTGTTTACATTTGTTGGGAGGAGGAGATTGCCGACTGTGAGATCGTTGAATAAGATTAAATGCATTAAAATTGCAACTAAAATATGAACTTTTACAATGATTTTGATATCGGGTAAGTTAAGACGAATTTTACGTAGCAGTAATTAAATAATCTATTTTTATCAAACTCTAGCGTGGCCCGAAGAGATGTTGGAGAAAGCCTTACACGCACGTTCAAAATCACTCAGTTTTCGTCAAAACCGGGGTATCTGTCAGATTACTCATTTCTGGGTAGGTTCGGGCTTGACGCAAACAGTGATTTTGAACGTTTTTTCTAGGTTAGATTACGCCTAGCTTTCTTCTTGTCATTTATTCACATTTAAAGTGCGCCATTGCACTAGAATGCATTGAAACATCACAAACGATAAAGCGGCCAGTCCTACGGCGTAAAGTTTGCCGCAGAGATATATTTTTCTACGTCCAAAGCTGTAACTCAAAATGCAACTCGCCTTTCTTCTCAATTTTTCTGTTGCAACAATTACATTTTAAATCCGAGATTAAATCTATCCTAATTCCCTAGGTTCGACTTGTTGGACTCTCCAATAGTCACAGTAGATGCACCACCCGCGGAAGTGGCTCCAGTACGGGCCCCAGAGTAAGTTTAAGGAAATCAACTCGCTTGGTGGAATGGAGATTTTTTATTTTTTGTTGCAGTCGCGTCGTCGCCGTCGCGCCCAAGGTCAAAAAGCCAGGAATAAGAAAGTTAAAATTCTTCATGTTCGAAGCGCACGCCAAAATCCTGGCCGGCCTGACCCACTTCAAGCCGGTCGAGACGCTGCGGACGATCGAGGACGTGTACCGGAATCTAGTGGTTTTCGAGGGGAACTTTGAGCAGACTTGCAACGATTTCCGGAAGCTGGGCGCGGACCGGCTGGAGGTCCAGCAGGTGGGAGGGAAGGGAGGAGCGTCGTTGTGCCGGATCAAGGTTGGCCAGTTTGTGCTGGCGGAAGCTCAGGGCAGCACAAATCGGGCGGCCAAGCGGCACGCACTGGACACGTTCTACCAGACTGCCAAAAGGCACTGCTACAGGCTTGAGGTGGGGTTTGCTAGAAAACAGATTTAATTACAGAATTTAATTATAAATTTGTTAAATTTAAGTATCTGAAAGCAAGCAATGCGTTGGAAAACCAAATTGCACGACGTCCCAATGGAGGGATCGGTATTTACAAAAATATCATCAAACAGTTCAGGCAAGAATCCATCGATCAAGAGCTGGTGTTCCGGCCTGAGTTTACCAAAGAGGAACGTTCCGTGCTTATCAAGTTGGTTAAAAACTTATTGAATCTAATACACCCGTAGAAGGTATATCTGAACGTTTTCTAATTTCAGACATGCCCAAGATGGACCTGAAGGCGATCGCGTTTGGGCCGAAGGACAACCTGCAGTTGAAAGTTATCGGTCTGCCCATACCGGCACTGGCCATCGTGGAGCGTATTTTGGTGCGAAAAGATCCCCAACTGAGGGCGCTTTACCAGGCCATTCCACCGATGGTGGGCGCGCGACGAATTGACTAGTTGATGGATTCTGTAACTGAAGATTTGTTTTCTTTTTTAAATCTGTTATTAATTACTATCTAAAAAGATAGACTGGCTTAAGTATGTCGACTGAATTTGGACTAATAAATGAACTTTATTAAATACTAACAGTTTAACTATTTGCTTTTTTCCCTGCGGAGTAGGATGAATAGCGATTATATAATGAGGTTCAACCATTTAAATCGGTGCTTCTAACTTTGGTAATTTTTGAGTTCCTAAACGATTTTTTGCTAGATTTTTGCTTATTTTTTTTTTGAAATTAAATGGGTCTTTATTGAACATTCTTATAATAATTACTTTTCTTTTACATGCCAAGTGGTATGGCTGAATGCTCTTCATCTTTGTTGCTCCTGGTGACGCCAAAGCAGGAAAATCCACGTCCGTGAATGCTGGTGGTGTTTTGCGACGATTTGGTTGGTGTCTCGTCGTCGTTTTAATGCCGATTTTTTACAAACTCAGCTCGTTTTGGGAAGCTCCGATTCTTGGTCGAATGGTCGCCACCACAATTGAAGCATTTCGCTTCGATGTTCTCGTTAATTGTGTTGCAAGCGAACCGGTTTCCAGACGAATTTTGAGCGTCCTTGCTCAAACTGCCTGGCTTTGCAAGTAGTGCATTGGCATTCTTTAGCTTCTTCAAATGTACCGATCCTGCTGGTGAGGACCGCATAATTTTTCTGCCGTGAGGCATTATTAGCACTTTTCAGGAGCTAATATCGTGGAGTGCCTCATTGGTTGGTGATCCACAAGGGCATAGATTTTTTGCTTATAGTTCGTGTTCAAGGGAACAACTTTACAAAAGACGTCAAAGAGATTTAATTTGAGATTTGAGAAAGATATAATTTCTTCACACAAAACTCGGAGTTTTCTCTCAAGCTGAAAATTTCAGCCTTACATTTTTTTTCATAATTCAAATAAAATTAGATCAAACTTTCTTCAGCGTGTTAAATGAACGTCACTTTTTTATGGCACACGCGTGCCATTTGTTTACATTCGTTTTTACACACAACCAACAAAATCGTTTCGAGTTTTAACAGATTTTTTCGAGTTTTATGATATTTTAAAGTTTTCTTTTTCGAATAAAGAATAAAATTCTACCCAGTTATCACAAAGCCGCGCACGATGGTCCACCGCGAATCTGTTCACAGCGAGGACCGGGACATCCTGCTCATTTGTGAACCGGTTTCGCTAGACTGCGACAGCAACGTGGATTTGACCTCGAAAGGGGAACCATTGTCGGTGGTTCCAGACTTGGAGCAGTACAGAAACCCGTTCGAACCGGACATTCACTGGGAGCTGCGCCGGAAGTTTTTGGAGCATCACCGGAACAAGCTGGCGGAGGACGAGCTGGTCTCGCTTTCGCAGGCCTTCGTCAACGTAGAGATTTGGGGGGCCGTTTACTGCGAGGAGCTGATGGCGAGGGTAGCATTGTTGGGTGGGACGCTGGCGGAGGAGTTTAGGAATCGGAAACGGCAGATGACGCAACGGATAACGGTTCCGGCGTCGCAGGCTGCCGTCGATTGGGTGCACCAGGTTTCGGAAGGTCAACGGCGCGCAGAACGGAGGCTGCAAGCAGCCGAAATGCTAAATCCGGTGTTTCCCGTGACGACCGTGGCGGACGTGTTCCGGAACTTTGTCCTCGTGGAGGACAACCTGGAGGACAGCAAGCTGCACTATGAGGCGCTCAACGGCGGTGGGTTCGTGTACGATGTGCGCGCAACCGCGGATCCGAAGCAGTTTGAGGCGACCATCACGGCGTCCGGGTTGCGGCTGTCGCGAGTCGTTGGGACGGTGCGGAAGGCCAAGCAGAGGTGCAGGGAGGAGGTGTTGCGGTTGGTGCGGCAAAAGTGCTACAAGATTAGGGTAGGGACGAGTGGCAGAAAAGTGGATTTTGCGGGGACTAATAAAGCTCCATTTCAGACCAACCCGAACCGCTGCTGGTACAGCTGCAACGTGGAACGACTGCCCTCGGAACAGAACGTCGATTGCGACGGAAACCCGTTTGCCAGTCGCTGGCAGGCCCCGCCCAAACCGTTTCAGTCCAAGGACCAGCTCAAGGAGGACAACGTCGGCTATCGAATGCTGAAGAAGCTCGGCTGGGGCGGAGGACCGCTCGGCAAGCACAAAATCGGCATCGTGGACCCGATCGAGGTGCAGGCAAAGCGAGGCCGCCGCGGGCTCGGGCTTCCGCAGCCAACACCGGCCCCATCGATTTTGTCACTCTCCGAGACGAGCAACTTCCCGCTGGCCCTGAATTATCACCAACCGACGCCGGTGCTGGATTTGGGCACGATTCCGTTTCAAATCGATGTGAATTTCTATAAAGATTTGATTCGAAACTTTAAAGCGCGCCAAATCGGGTACGATCTGATCTTTTCGCCGGAATTTACCGACCTCGAGCGGACGCTACTGTTCAAGTAAGTGCACCCAACGATTGGACCATTTCATTTGAAGCCCTACAAACCTTTCCCCAACCTCTGTTCCAGACTCGCGTCCGAGCAGAACGTGGCGGCCGGGACCGTCTCGTACGATTACGAACACTACCAGTTTATGCTGCCGCGGCATCGCGTTCCGCCGCACGAGCTGCTGGTGAAGATTCTGGTCGAAAAACACCCAGTTTATTGCTCACTGTACACGGTGGAACCGCCGGAGGTGGGCGAGGATGGCCGCGAGCGGCACAATAAAGTGCTGGAGCTGTGCTCTAGATAAAATTTTGAGCCGCGTTTTATTTCTTTTCTAGATTAGTATTTAAAAAGCTCCTTCGGAGCACATCCGGCCAACCAGGACCGTGTGGCCTAATGGATGAAGGCGTCGGACTTCGAATCCGAAGATTGCAGGTTCGAGTCCTGTCACGGTCGCGCCCGCTGAGAATCTCTCTTTTTTTGCTCACCTTTCCAAACAAACAGCAAGTTTCTGCGCATGTTCGTAACTTCTTTGCCGACCAAATTGAGGGGAAGTTTCGTGCCACGTGTTATTTTATCACCCCTCGCTCGGGGAGCCGTTAATCGTGTTGCCCCCTCTTTTGACATTTCCCGATGCTTTATGGCATCGAAAATTACCGTAGTTGAAGGAAGGCCGCTGGCCAGAAGGTTCCAACACACTGGCCGCGTCGACTACTTGGATGAAGTTATCAAAATTATACCATTATTCTTGACGAGAGCGCGCGCGCGCGCGCTCTCCAGAAAAGGTCAATAATAAAAGCGAAAGCAAAATATTATTTATGATTACTTCCTCAACCTTCCCCACCCAGCGGCCGCGACGCACAAAAAAAAACTCGGGGAAAATTGACTTGCCAGGGTTTGGGGTGTTGGTCAGCGATCGAGAAAACTTTGTGCCAAAAGGTTAAATTGATTTATGCGCCAAATGAAAAGGTTTACACTGAGCGCGAATTTCGTAATCGAGGGTGGAATACATATCGGAATGGCCCCCGAAAGATAATATTTAATCCGACTCGAGAAGGAATCTCGGAATTGTTTTTATATAAGCTTCTATGATTACTCTATTATTTTAGAATTTTATGGCATTTGCATTTGAATTTTAATTTTCATCATGTTTTTTTGGCATTGTTTTCAAAATTGCATTGCTAGTACGGTCAAGACTCGATTAACCGAAGTCATTTGAAAAATTTATCTTTGGATCATTGCAATCACGAACAAAAATATGGTTGAACATGTTATTCACAAAGATGGTTTGTTTTATTCTCGCTCAGGTAGTTTGTAGTAGTACGGCGTGAAATGAATGTCTTCTCCCCATTGTCCTACAGGCCCTTTTGTCCACCATTATGAAGATTAAACACGCCGCTTGACCGCCAGAACCCTCGCTCTTCGGCCCAGTTTGTGTAAGCGCGGATGAGCCGGCTTATTGGCTTATTTTTAAGAAGCAAGGACCCCCTCTCGGTTTGCCCCCGATCGGCCGATCCAATCAATGAAGGAAGTCCTGGAAGGAGTATCAAATCGTCGTCGTCAGCGGAAAAACAGCGGTACGTACCGAGTACACAGTTGCACTTACAAATATACACTTCAAACCGATTCAACTTGTTTGTAATTCCTCTTTCTGTCTCCCAAAAGAGAAGTTTTCATTCAATCCCGTAACTTGAGAGTAGATGAAGTTCCCAAAACTAGTTCGTGTATTTCCTCCTTGGCGACTAGCGCAGCCGACCCCGCGATTCTCGGAAGTTTGTGCTGTGGCTAGCTAACCGTTGGCAAGATACTAATGCGGGTAAGTCCTAACTAGTATCAAGTTGCAAATTTTATTTCAAGTTTTTGTCACCCCCACGCACACTGATATTTTTTAAGTTCTACTCGAGACATGCAATTGAAGCGAAACAGCCAACAAACCGAGGGGGACGTCACTTCCGCGCTAACCGAGCGATAAAGCTTTCTTTTCAAACCTTTGCAGCGTTCACTTTCACCTTTCCGCTTTAACTTGCTTTAACGCGCGTTAACTGCGATAACTTGCTTTTTGGCTTTCCTTTTTTTGCGTTCTCGCATCACACTGCTCGATTTTTTTGACAGCGAGAACTGTCAATAGCAAATGACAGTTCTCGTTGTCAAATCAGTCGAGCAGTTTGTTTTGCTCAATTTTTCTCCGTCTCCGGAAGGATGGTGGTCAGAAAAAAACGATGGCGCCCGGAGTGTAAGAAGCAAGATTCTCGCCGCATTGTGCTGGTCAAGAGGGACGCCAGCGGCCCGGCTTCAGCGAGTGCAACTTCCCGACGGAACATTAATCAAAACTGACGTGTTTTGTTTCGCACGATGGGGCAGGTGTTGGGTTCTAAGAGCCTGCCTACGGTGATGTACGACGATGAACCTGCGGAGGGCAAAACCTGCAGCCCACTGGTCGAACCAAACGATTCACAAGGTGCCCAAAAATCAGATCGGATGTCCTGTCAACTGTTGCTGTACGAACCACACGTGTCCTCGTACCACATTCCCAAGAATCGCAAGATCTTTCCAAGAAACGCTACTTGAAGAAGGATTGATTAATCCGCCGCTGCCTTCTCTTGAAATTGTGAAGCTTGGGTCAAACATCGTCTAAGCCAGCAATTCTCAACCTTCTTCTAGGTCGGTACCCCCTACCATGCAAATCAAGTAGGCCCGGTACCCCCGTTGAGAATCGCTGGTCTAAGCGGCTGTTCTTTAATCAGCCGGCAAAAACAGTTCCCCACGCACCCCGCTCCTTCCGAATCATGTTCCGGCTGTCTAGGAGGATCATCAGGCTGTGCATCGGTCTTTGGTCCTCTTTACCAAAGCTTTACTCTCGATTAATCCGGTTTGATACGCGAAGCTGATAGGTGGAGGACAATCACCGCATCGGGTCAGTTTAAGGCATCGAGTTTAAAATGAAGTTTCAATGATTACACACATCTGTTACAGTAATCATGTAACGATTGTTAATTTTAGTGCGGTAAAGTTGTAACATGAATAAATCTTCCACTGAAGTCCAAGCAAAAAAAAAAAAACTCCGTAATTTTATTCAAATCCTCGTACAACATCCTAGCAGGGTTGAGGAATTTCTTCTTATGGGTTCATTTAGACCAGTGGCTCGGGAACGTCCAGCTTGCAGTTACCACCCTTCTGCTACTGCTACTACCCATCTAGTTGAGTGCGTCCAGCTTCGGATTGTTGTGACAGTGGCCAACCTCGGCCAGCTGGTGCAACATCCAGGCGTCTCTAACGTGGTCCAGCCGAAACTCAAGGCGTTTGCTGTAAGTCTGCAAAAGAACCAGAATTAAACCACCTCAACTTCCAGCAAGTAGATCCAAACTAACTTACGTAGGCACTTAGCTGCTCGTACAGGTCGTGAAACAGGTGTAGACTTTGCCGTCGCATCGGCGTACACGTGGTTGGTGATGTCGGGGGATAAGTCCAAATTAACGCATAACCGGAGACCATGTATCCGGTGAAGGTTAACTGCGCCAAAGATTACCACCTTGTTGTCCAAGCTCTAGCGAGCCACTTCCCATTCGGGGAAAGGGTGCATTGAGTGCATCGTTGAATCGGCGAAGAAGTCCACCGAAATGTCCCATTTCAAGACGCGCAAGCTTTTGTTGTCGGAGGTTGTCACGATGCGTCGGTTTTGGCTGACGAAGGTGGATTTTGACCGCGCTTAGATGGCGGTCGTACTCCTGAACAATGTAGTCACTTCGGGTGTCCCACTGTCAGAGAAGGAAATTTAAGGTTTCTTATCCAATTATGTTCAGTAGAAAATACTCACGCTTGTTGTAACCCGGGTCGAACGGAATCTTCTGCGAGCTAAATCGTGACACGACGTCGCCCGTTTCGGTGTCCAACAGCTTGAGGTAGCGATCATACCCGACCGACACGAACTAATCGCCGCAATTTTTAAAGCTCACTTTCCGCACGGCCTGCCGGTGGCTCGAGTGGTTTCGCCACGCTGCTCGTTTTAAATCTCCCAAATCTTGATCCGGGCTGTCGGACAGCAGAAGAAGGGCCAACCGGGGAAACCGACAGATGCCGGAAATGCCTTGGCTGTGAACGATCCAGGTGTGGATGTGATGCGGCAGGAAACACCGATTGGGGGCATCACTGTTGACCCCGACGTCGTGCGGCGGATGCAGAAACGATAGGCCGTGATTATCTGCCAAGTCTTCCACGCACTTCTCCTCTATCGCCGTATCCTCATTCACGCGGTTCCGGCACTGCTTCTTGGCCATCATCTCCTCGATCTCAGCTCGCTTGGTCTTATTCGGACTCGACACTAGTTATTCATCCTGGTACTTGCCCAGTAAACGCCTTCTTCCCGTGCGAGTCGTACGCACCACCTGCCCCATGGGGACCACAAACAGAGCGGCACAATGCACTAACGATTACGCCTCCGAGTTTGCTGAAACCGACGTTCGCACAGGAATACACTTTTCGGAGCGTAAGCAAAAATAAACCTCACAGATTACTTTGTTTATTTTCTTCGCGAAAACTGCAGGAAAATAATCAAAACAAAGAACGAGTTGCCAAACCCGATCAAAAACTACTCGATTTAGGACGGCAAGGTTGCAAGCTCAATCGTTCGGTTCAAAAGTAGAGCAGACGCTGATTCGCTTTAGCTCGCTTTAACGCGCGTTAACTTGCGATAACATTTTTTTTGGTGGCGTTAGGGGAAAACTAGGCACGATGAGTAGCGTTAATGATTTTCGAGCTCGTTTTTGTGCGTTTTAGTGAATTATCGCGGAGTGACGTCCCCCTCGCAACAAACCAATATGACACATTGTGAGGAGTGAGGACATACCGGTGTATACCGACACTTGAGGAGCAATTTCCATGAAGACTATTACGGTATCTTGACATTACTGGAATGGCAAGGAATTCATTGGTAGGTTTGGCAAGCGCTAGATTTCCGTCGGTTTATGCATTCTAGGTATTTGAAGTTCACATCCGTGTTAGGGAAGCGCTTTTCGGTGACCAATTTTAAGCATTCTATAGATACCTACTTGACACCGTCGGTGTTAGGGATGCCCTCATTTTGCCATTTTTTCTCTGGAAGTGCTTCGAACAACATTTTGCTGAAAAAAATACAGCGATGAGCATCCGACTATCACCAGTTGCCCTAACTGGCCCGGTGTGACGCAATGCACCTCCTCAACCCGACAAAATATTAGGATCTCGAGCCGACTCCAGATTGCCGACCACGCGCAGAAAGTGAAAACAGCCATTACAATGTCTCCTCTGGGTTGGCTGCGATCTAGATCGTCGTCGGGTCCGACTTTGCCGTTCCGTTGGGGCTGTAATTAAGTTACCCCTCCTTGGGTTCCAGACGGGGACCTATCGATCACCGCTACAGGGAGCGCGCCATCGCCACATGGAACCTGGCATTAGGGAATTAGCGTATTTCTCGCAGTCTGGTGTCCAGTGCGGATCTTCGATCGCGGACAGTGGTGTCCTCTCGGGGTTTCATGAATACTCTACGACATTTATTTCTGAGGGACTTGGCGATTCTCTCCTGAACCTCGTAATCCACGAAAATAAAACACAAAAGGTCTAGTTTCTCTTGAGAACTCCTGGTCGACAGCTGTCGAAAGTACTATCACAGACAGTAGAGTGACTCCAAAGTGGAGAAAATACTATAATCAGCGGACATTAGTGGCCCCGGCAAAGATAGGCTAGCCCCTGTCCAGAGCCCCGCGTCACTAAGGCCGATTTTCCTCTACAAAGATCCGTCCACCACGATCCAAGGGTCCAGCGCGCTGGGTATTTATTTTCCAATTATATGGCGCACCACACAACTTTCACGCGCGCACGCTGCCGGAGTTGGTCCGTTACCGTTTGTGTCGTGTCGTCCAGGCATCGCGATTGAAAATTACTATATTTTAAGCGGTTGAAGCGCGGGAAAAATCAGCTGGAAGCGATTTTCTTGCGCCGCAGCGAAAGGAAAAGCTTCTCGGCTCTTTCGTTTTCGTTCAGATAGGGCTGCCAGAAATTATAAGGATAAATTGATCACGATTGAGTGACCTGCGGTGGTAAACCGTCCAGTAAGTTGTGGGTTCCGAATTATCTCAGTGCTGACAGCAAAGTTTGCACTTTTATGGGCCAAATGTGGCCCTTTAGTATATGGCAAAGCCTAATTTTCACTTTTATTTTACTCGAGTAATCAGTATTGTTAGTGAGCCGGGTTAGTGGGGAATTTCAAAGTGAAATTATTTCTAATCATTGTTTTATTGGAACGGAAAAGTGGAATCGAACATTGCCCGAGGATATGTTAAATAACTGGTTGGGACTGTAGTGGATGAGATTGGTAGGCGATGAATAAATAAGATACTCATACAAGCTAGTAATAGGAAATGTCACACCTTGCTTCGAATATACATCGGTATTGAGTTGTGTGCGTGTGCTTGGTTGACGCGAGAGAGAGAGAAAAGAATAAACAGTCTTGTGTTATGTTTTGGGCCTGAACAACGCGTGTTTCTGTGTCTCCGAAAATAATCCGAAATAGTCGGAAAATCTGAAGGAAATCCCGCTCCAGCCACGACAATGGCGCAAACAGCGCTCCCGCGATTGTTTAATAATGAAGAAACTTGTTTTTACAGTGAAAATGTGAAAAGTTCAGTGCATTTTTCCGCTTAGTTCGGTTGCTGTTCTGTGACGCTTGGGAAGCCATGATGGAGCTTCCCGGTAAAAAAACAAAAAGGTTGGATATTAGGCCAAGTGGCTGACATGGCTCGACAAACGTCGGGCGTTTTGACGACTGCATGATTGAGCTGAAATGTTTTGTTCCGAACGACGGAACAGATGTTTATCACTAAAAAAACGTGAGTAACAGTGTTGTTATATTCAAAATAGTGGTTTTAGTGAACTGCAATTGCAACATTAACAAAACTCGGTGAATATCCGAATAATTTTACGGGTTTTTTGTTGTTAACTGTTTTGTGAACGGCGCCGTTAATTTTGCCAAGTAAATCGTGACCAAGTTATTGCAGGAGGAGGACCGAAATTGCATGAAGTTTGTTATTAAAAAACCTGGTTCGGTAAGCTTTGGCGGCAAAAAAATGCATAAACAGAGACGAAATACTTGACAAGTGTTTACCCTGTAAGAAAAAGCGTCGAAACATCACCACGATGTAGGACCGACTCTTTTAAAATCAGCATATGGTAGATGATCTACTGTCAGTCCGACAAAAGGCCGATGTTTGATCAAAATTCTAGTTTTTGTGGGACAACGTTGAAAATTGTGTTAGACCATTGGTTATCTGAACGAGTTAATTAAACATTTTATTATTATAGAAGAAACGCTACATATTGTTACAACGATACAGTGAACAGTGAAAAAGATGATTTTCTTGGCGTAAAGATAAATTCAGATGTTTCATAATATAGCAATTATAATCTATTCTTGATAGTATAGAAGATCGTTTGTGAATGTCATTTGAAAATTAATGTTTGAGTTTCCTGACAGAGTAGAGCGTGATTGCTGAAAATTTATGCTTGAGCCCCCTGGGAGGGTAGAGCATGGACGTAAATGAATTAGAGTTTGAGTCCCTCGTGAGGGTAGAACGCAAATGTTGGAGTTTTTGAGCTTGAGTCCCTTGAAAGGGTAGAGCATGGTAGCATGGCTTGAGTCCCCTGAGAAGGTAGAGCGGAAGTAGAGCGTGATTGTTGAAAATTTGAGCTTGAGTCCCTTGAGAGGATAGAGCGTGTACGTAAATGTATTAGAGTTTGAGTCCCCCGTGAGGGTAGAACGCAAATGTTGGAGTTTTGAGCTTGAGTCCCCCGTAAGGGTAGAGCGTAATTATTGAAAATTTGAGCTTGAGTCCCCTGGGAGGGTAGAGCATGTCCGTAAATGAATCAGAGTTTGAGTTCCCCGTGAGGGTAGAACGCAAATGTTGGAGTTTTTGAGCTTGAGTCCCTTGAGAGGGTACAGCATGGTAGCATGGCTTGAGTCCCCTGAGAGGGTAGAGCGTAATTGTTGAAAATGTATGCTTGAGTCCCCTGGGAGGGTAGAGCGTGTACGTAAATGATTTAGAGTTTGAGTCCCCCGTGAGGGTAGAACGCAAATGTTGGAGTTTTGAGCTTGAGTCCCCTGAGAGGGTAGAGCGTAATTGTTGAAAATGTATGCTTGAGTCCCCTGGGAGGGTAGAGCGTGTACTTAAATAAATTAGAGTTTGAGTCCCCCGTGAGGGTAGAACGCAAATGTTGGAGTTTTGAGCTTAAGTCCCCTGAGAGGGTAGAGCGTAATTGTTGAAAATTTGAGCTTGAGTCCCCTGGGAGGGTAGAGCATGTCCGTAAATGAATCAGAGTTTGAGTTCCCCGTGAGGGTAGAACGCAAATGTTGGAGTTTTTGAGCTTGAGTCCCTTGAGAGGGTACAGCATGGTAGCATGGCTTGAGTCCCCTGAGAGGGTAGAGCGTAATTGTTGAAAATGTATGCTTGAGTCCCCTGGGAGGGTAGAGCGTGTACGTAAATGATTTAGAGTTTGAGTCCCCCGTGAGGGTAGAACGCAAATGTTGAAGTTTTGAGCTTGAGTCCCCTGAGAGGGTAGAGCGTAATTGTTGAAAATTTGAGCTTGAGTCCCCTGGGAGGGTAGAGCATGTCCGTAAATGAATAAGAGTTTGAGTCCCCCGTGAGGGTAGAACGCAAATGTTGGAGTTTTTGAGCTTGAGTCCCTTGAGAGGGTACAGCCAGGGATGCCAGGTCTGGTGGAAGTCGAATCCGTAGACTTGTTAAAAAAAATCCAGGTGGTTGGTGTCTTGGGAACCCAAAATATTTTTATTCTAGCTAGGGGTTATAGTATTTCCCAAACAAATAGTTTTCTTTTTAAAGATTTTTTACTAAAATTGAATTAAGGTTTTATCAAGATCAACAAAAAATAATTTCAAATTTCATGCCTAATTTTACTATATTTCCACAGTTGTGCTACTGTACATAAACTACAAAATATAAATGATTTTTTGAAAATATGTTTTTATGATTTTATGTACATATGTCCGTTATGATGGTAATGATACATTGTGCCGTGACAGAATGACGTTTCTTTTCTCAGTTTATTGCTGTAACTCGGAAATTTCAAAGAAAACATCCTCAATATTGTTACAGATTCTGAAAGTAAATATTATATTCTATTTTCTGGACAACTCTGATTTTTATTACAAAAAATGATTTACCATAATTTGTTAGGTAGGTACCCTATTTAGAAAAAATGGCACCATTAACATTGAATTTATGTGTATTACATAAAAAATATGTCCACAGTCTTATTCCCATCATTGATGTATAATTTGATAAACCTTCATAATACATATAATATTACTTAAATGACATTTGCAACGTTTTCAAGTGGTTTTTAAATAGTCGAAATTTTTTATCTTGCGAATGAACTATTCGATTGATTTGGTGTTTTCGGAAATGCATTTTCCACCTGCCCAGCTGTTTTGCAATCATTAGTTTTAAAAATATCTAAGTACTGACGATTTATTTTTCGCTGAAAAAAACTTTTTGCAGTAATGTACAACGGAAATTCACTAAAAATCAAAATATTTTTTAATCGATCGCAGGCATGCTATATATGATTTTTAACTCTAACAAAAAAAATACACATTTTTATAATTAACTTTTGAATTCCCAAAATTTGCATTTAATTTTTTCCAAAAAAAACGTATGTTTGGCCGTGACTTATACAATTTTCACACAAATTTTAAACATTTTCAACTGCATTTTTGAAATTAGAATCGAACTTGCAATCGAAAAGCTATTTTTTGAAATTTTGATAAATATTCTACAATGAAAAATTTTTCTTCATAAGTGTCCATTACTTTTATTTTTTTTAGTTTTTATATATGTACAATTTTTTTATAAAATCGTCTAAAAAAACATTGTAGATTTGTCTTTTCGTTCTTGCGATACAGCCACTTAAATATATAAAATAAAAAAGATAGTTTTCAAAATGTCATCCGAACAGCACGATTTTTTTATTCAAGATAGCCCTTTCATTCATTAAATATTATCTAAATTTAGAAAATTTTAAATTTTCCGCAAATTCTAAGCCAGGGCTACCTAAGATCCGGCAGCGAAGGCATTTTATCCATTTACGGCGGTTTTCGAAAATTGTTTGTGTAGACCGTTCATGAAAATTATATTAATGTCATAAATTCAAAAAAAAATCAATTATATGATAAAAATTTTTAACATTTTTAACAAAACATTTATTGAAACATTTATATGAATTTAGTTTTTATCTTTTTTATGTACAAAAAAAAAATCAAGGACGTGCTGGTATGGAGAAAAGTTACAAATTGTCTATATATATATATATATATATATTTTTTTAAAATGTTTACATGGATTTCAGGTTGTGTGATATTACAGCGTTATTTTGCCAAAATTAACACATTTGAGCAATTCTCTACGGAATCGGTCTTTTTTCTTTAATTTTAATTTTCGTATTTTTTAATCCGGCTGAAACTTTGTTGGTGCCTTCGGTATGCCCAAAGAAGCCATGTTGCATCATTAGTTCGCTCATATAATTTTCCATAGAAATTTGTCAGCTGTCCATACAAAAATGATTTATGAAAGTTCGAAAATCTGTATCTTTGGAAGGATTTTTTTGATCGATTTGGTGTCTTCGGCAAAGTTGTAGGTATGGATAAGTTCGACACTGAAAAAATATGGCAGTCGGTAAAAAAAATTTAGTGATTTTCTACTTCACTTTTTGTCATTAAAACATGACTTGGAAAAAACACTATTTTTATTTTTTTATTTTCTGACATGTTTTAGGGGATATCAAATGCCAACTCTTCATTCATCGGTCTTTTTTTTTTAATCAAGAGCAACAAAGTTCAAAAATGCAATATATAGAGAATTTTCTCAGCTTTTCAAAAATATTTTTTTCAAGAGTGGGCACTAATTTAAAAATAAATAACTGCTACTATTTTCAAAAAAGTTACCTGAAAATTGCTATAATTTGAAAACGGTGCACTTTATCAAAATGTAACTAAAGTTTTTTGATTGCAAATTTGATTTTATATCGAAAAATTAAGTTGACAAATTTTTGTGACCAATATTTCGATTTTTTTTTAAATCCGTATTGATTAAAAAATGTATAACTCGCTCAAAGACTTTTTGCCTTTTCGGCAAATTTCTAATGTCCCCTTAAACATATCAGAAAATAAAAAAATAAAAATAGTGATTTTTGCAAGTCATGTTTTAATGACAAAAAGTGAAGTAGAAAATCACTAAATTTTTTTTACCAACTACCATATTTTTTCAGTGTCGAACTTATCCATACCTACAACTTTGCCGAAGACACCAAATCGATCAAAAAATTCCTTCCAAAGATACAGATTTTCGAATTTTCATAAATCATTTTTGTATGGACAGCTGACAAATTTGTATGGAAAATTATATGAGCGAACTAATGATGCAACATGGCTTCTTTGGGCATACCGAAGGCACCAAAAAAGTTTCAGCCGGATTAAAAATACAAAAAAATCGAATGACCGAAATCTCAGAGAATTGCTCATTTACCATATTAATGCTCTGGACATATGTATCTCGAAGCAAATTTGGTTTAAAAATAATAAAATTTATAAACAAAAATATTTTTATAGGTGGTTTGAAAAATATTTTTTCCTTAGTTTTGTTTAAAATCTTCGAATTTTAAATCAATTTGATTTCACAAATAAAAATTAAATAAAAAACACTTTAAATTTTTTTGACTCTAAAATTAATTTAAAAAACAGATTCAATGTTTGATTTTTAAATTGTACTTTTGAATTTCATATCAATTTAAAGTAGAAAATAGAAACTATAAATTAAATCATCGATTTGAAAATACTGCAACAAGAAAACTGGATTAGGGATTTTTTATCAACCTGTTTACTACTCCAATTGCAATTTTTAAATCAGAATTTTTTAAAGCAATCGGCAAACATTTGAATTTAAAATCAATTCATCAAAGTGGGGAAATATTAAGGAGGGCGCAAAATTGATGCTTCGCCAAGGGCCCCTTGGACCCAAGGTGCATCCCTGAAGAAAAGTGACATTTTTCGTAGAGCAAAAGTTACTAAAAATGACCTCATGAACACGCGAAAAAAATATGTGGAATTTCCACTTGTAACCTTTCCTTAGAGAAAGTTACTCAAAACCCTATACAATATTCCTATGCTCAATTTTTGTTAAAGTTTTTGATCCGGAGAATAACTTAGTATAACATCGCAAAGCGCTAGGAGTTGATTCCGAAAAGAAACAGGATGTTTTGGGATATTTTTTTTGTTTCTTGGGCCCAATACACACCACATGTTCCAATTTCAATCCAAATTTGCCTTTTAACTCAAGTTTAACTTATGTTACGATTTTGTTTTAAATTTTTATTAATGTTTTATGTACACCAACATAATAATTTTTTTACAATCATCGACTTGACGTGACCTCAACCCACTAGATCGATTACTTATCTATCCAGGTTTTTAAGCGAAGATGGCGTTCGAATGTTGAACGTCTGAAATATCAAAATCGCGCAAGAGCACCAACATTAGAAAAAATGCGGCTGTCATGCCATGGCACACTTTTTTCGTAATGTTGGTACCACTGCGTGATTTTGACATTTCGGGCGTTCACCATTCGAACGCCAAAAGCTGGATAAGCTGCACTGGATTTCAGCCATCGCCTCATTTCTCCTAAACGACTTTTCATTTTAACGTTCCTCAAAACTTCTTCTCTAAAACAGATTGTTCAAAACGTTTTCATAAAACATTTGTATCACGCAAAAATATAATTTCACGTCCTTCATACAATTATCAGCCAGCATGAAAATCCGTAGATTTTGGAGATCAATCCGTAGATCCGTAGAAATGGCTGAAATCCGTAGATCTACGGAGAAATCCGTAGATATGGCATCCCTGGGTACAGCATGTACAAGATTCTTTCTCAGCTACGTTGCGGCGTGAATGTTGCAAGTTTTAGCTTGAGTCCCTCGAGAGGTTAGTACATGGATATTGAAACTTCGAGCAAAAACAAAGGAAAAATGCCTTAGACTAAGATTCAAAGAAGCTACAATATTTTAAGTACTATGCGAGAAGAAGAGATGACGTTAGCAATTATATGCTTAATAGCATCTTTAAATAAAGCGAACGTATAATTTATTTTATATGAACTTAAAAAAAATCGTATTGAACAACTTCAATATTTAAATTTGAGTTTCGAATAATTTTTATCTTTGGAAAGAATTTCAGACTTTTCTGTCTTTACCTGTGATTAAAGATCGTTAGGCTCATAACCTTGACGATATTAATTCATATTCCTGATTGAACTTCTGAAAATAGATATTAATAACGAAGAATTCAGTCTTTTGATGTTATGTTTTAAGGATCATAACGTGATTGATTCTCTGAAAATGGGTAATATGCAAGAAATTAAAAATGATTTTTTTTAAATAGATAATTAAAATGGGTAACATGCAAGAAACTAAAAGTGATTGGTAAAACAAAATAGATTTTTTTTTAAAGAATTTCAGTCTTTTTGAAGTGATGGTTTAAGGATCGATAGGCTTGTAACCTTGACGACTTTAATTTGAGCTCCGGATTGATTCTCAGAAAATGGGTAAAATGCAAGAAATGAAAAGTGATCGGTAAAACAAAATAGATATTTTTTTAAGAATTTCAGTCTTTTTGAAGTGATGGTTTAAGGATCGATAGGCTTGTAACCTTGATGACTTAAATTTGAGCTCCGGATTGATTCTCTGAAAATGGGTAAAATGCTAGAAATGAAAAGTTATTGGTAAAACAAAATAGATATTTTTTTAAAAGAATTTCAGTCTTTTTGAAGTGTTGGTTTAAGGATCGATAGGCTTATAACCTTGACGACTTAAATTTGAGCTCCGGATTGATTCTCAGAAAATGGGTAAAATGCAAGAAATGAAAAGTGATTGGTAAAACAAAATAGATATTATATTAAAGAATTTCAGTGTTTTTGAAGTGATGGTTTAAGGATCGATAGGCTTATAACCTTGACGACTTAAATTTGAGCTCCGGATTGATTCTCAGAAAATGGGTAAAATGCAAGAAGTGAAAAGTGATTGGTAAAACAAAATAGATATTTTTTCAAGAATTTCAGTCTTTTTGAAGTGATGGTTTAAGGATCGATAGGCTTGTAACCTTGACGACTTAAATTTGAGCTCCGGATTGATTCTCAGAAAATGGGTAAAATGCAAGAAGTGAAAAGTGATTGGTAAAACAAAATAGATATTTTTTTAAGAATTTCAGTCTTTTTGAAGTGATGGTTTAAGGATCGATAGGCTTGTAACCTTGACGACTTAAATTTGAGCTCCGGATTGATTCTCAGATAATGGGTAAAATGCAAGAAATGAAAAGTGATTGGTAAAACAAAATAGATATTTTTTTTAATAATTTCAGTCTTTTTGAAGTGATGGTTTGAGGATCGATAGGCTTATAACCTTGACGACTTAAATTTGTGCTCCGCATTGATTCTCAGAAAATGGGTAAAATGCAAGAAGTGAAAAGTGATTGGTAAAACAAAATAGATATTTTTTTAAGAATTTCAGTCTTTTTGAAGTGATGGTTTAAGGATCGATAAACTTGTAACCTTGTCGACTTAAATTTGAGCTCCGGATTGATTCTCAGAAAATGGGTAAAATGCAAGAAGTGAAAAGTGATTGGTAAAACAAAATAGATATTTTTTTTAAGAATTTCAGTCTTTTTGAAGTGATGGTTTAAGGATCGAGAGGCTTGTAACCTTGACGACTTAAATTTGAGCTCCGGATTGATTCTCAGATAATGGGTAAAATGCAAGAAATGAAAAGTGATTGGTAAAACAAAATAGATATTTTTTTTAAGAATTTCAGTCTTTTTGAAGTGATGGTTTGAGGATCGATAGGCTTATAACCTTGACGACTTAAATTTGTGCTCCGCATTGATTCTCAGAAAATGGGTAAAATGCAAGAAGTGAAAAGTGATTGGTAAAACAAAATAGATATTTTTTTAAGAATTTCAGTCTTTTTGAAGTGATGGTTTAAGGATCGATAGGCTTGTAACCTTGTCGACTTAAATTTGAGCTCCGGATTGATTCTCAGAAAATGGGTAAAATGCAAGAAGTGAAAAGTGATTGGTAAAACAAAATAGATATTTTTTAAGAATTTCAGTCTTTTGAAGTGATGGTTTAAGGATCGATAGGCTTGTAACCTTGACGACTTAAATTTGAGCTCCGGATTGATTCTCAGAAAATGGGTAAAATGCAAGAAATGAAAAGTGATTGGTAAAACAAAATAGATATTTTTTTTAAGAATTTCAGTCTTTTTGAAGTGATGGTTTGAGGATCGATAGGCTTATAACCTTGACGACTTAAATTTGTGCTCCGCATTGATTCTCAGAAAATGGGTAAAATGCAAGAAGTGAAAAGTGATTGGTAAAACAAAATAGATATTTTTTTAAGAATTTCAGTCTTTTTGAAGTGATGGTTTAAGGATCGATAGGCTTGTAACCTTGTCGACTTAAATTTGAGCTCCGGATTGATTCTCAGAAAATGGGTAAAATGCAAGAAGTGAAAAGTGATTGGTAAAACAAAATAGATATTTTTTTTAAGAATTTCAGTCTTTTTGAAGTGATGGTTTAAGGATCGATAGGCTTGTAACCTTGACGACTTTAATTTGAGCTCCGGATTGATTCTCAGAAAATGGGTAAAATGCAAGAAATGAAAAGTGATTGGTAAAACAAAATAGATATTTTTTTAAGAATTTCAGTCTTTTTGAAGTGATGGTTTAAGGATCGATAGGCTTGTAACCTTGACGACTTAAATTTGAGCTCCGGATTGATTCTCTGAAAATGGGTAAAATGCTAGAAATGAAAAGTTATTGGTAAAACAAAATAGATATTTTTTTAAAAGAATTTCAGTCTTTTGAAGTGATGGTTTAAGGATCCATAGGCTTATAACCTTGACGACTTAAATTTGAGCTCCGGATTGATTCTCAGAAAATGGGTAAAATGCAAGAAATGAAAAGTGATTGGTAAAACAAAATAGATATTTTTTTAAGAATTTCAGTCTTTTTGAAGTGATGGTTTAAGGATCGATAGGCTTGTAACCTTGACGACTTAAATTTGAGCTCCGGATTGATTCTCTGAAAATGGGTAAAATGCTAGAAATGAAAAGTTATTGGTAAAACAAAATAGATATTTTTTTAAAAGAATTTCAGTCTTTTTGAAGTGATGGTTTAAGGATCCATAGGCTTATAACCTTGACGACTTAAATTTGAGCTCCGGATTGATTCTCAGAAAATGGGTAAAATGCAAGAAATGAAAAGTGATTGGTAAAACAAAATAGATATTTTTTTTAAGAATTTCAGTCTTTTTGAAGTGATGGTTTAAGGATCGATAGGCTTGTAACCTTGACGACTTAAATTTGAGCTCCGGATTGATTCTCAGAAAATGGGTAAAATGCAAGACATTAAAAGTGATTGGTAAAACAGAATAGATTTTTTTTTAAATAGAATTTCAGTCTTTTTGAAGTGATGGTTTAAGGATCAATAGGCTTAAAACCTTGACGACTTAAATTTGAGCTCCGGATTGATTCTCTGAAAATGGGTAAAATGCAAGAAATTAAAAGTGGTTGGTAAAACAAATTATAATATTTTTGAAAGAATTTCAGTCTTTTGAAGTGAAGGACTAAATAGAGCTGTAGACTTTTGATCAACACGACTTAGGTTAAGATTATGATGTTGGAAAATTGATTGAAATACGCAATATCATGCTTATTTAAAAGATAGGTGGAACGAAACATTATTTAATCATTAAGTTCTAATTATCGTTGCATCTAGCCTCTTTTGGTTAGGTTTTTGTTTTTTTGTTTTCTTTTTTTTTAAGGTGTATTTCCAGGATAAATTGGTGGACCACATTGGGCCTAGAGTTGGAACAACCGGTAGCAGCAAACTGCCAAGAACGTTGAAGGGTATCGGATATAGGACATCGCTCACTGTTATCTAGCTCGGGCATCGATTAGACGACATCGTTCACTGTTATTTAGCTTCAAAGAAACTATTGTATACGAGATTAGAAATATATTGTAAATTGTTTTGAAAAGATTCAGGTTTTTACGCCGGATGTTATAAGGCTTTTCCTGGCAATAAAAAAAAAAAACAAACAAACAAAAAGATTAAAGGCCATTGCATGAAATTAAAATATTGTATAGGTTAGGTTCTCATTGATGTATTTGTTGTAATTTCATTGATCAGAGAGTAGAAGAGGAGGAGGATGTAGTGGATGAGATTGGTAGGCGATGAATAAATAAGATACTCATACAAGCTAGTAATAGGAAATGTCACACCTTGCTTCGAATATACATCGGTATTGAGTTGTGTGCGTGTGCTTGGTTGACGCGAGAGAGAGAGAAAAGAATAAACAGTCTTGTGTTATGTTTTGGGCCTGAACAACGCGTGTTTCTGTGTCTCCGAAAATAATCCGAAATAGTCGGAAAATCTGAAGGAAATCCCGCTCCAGCCACGACAGGGACCATTCTAAAATTATGTTTAGTTCCAGTGACTGAAAAAAACCAGGGAAACCTTTCTAAAAAAATGATTGTACTAATAATTAGAGAGTTTACTTTAATAAAGTGCGACTGTTTGTCTCCTTTCAGAAACTGTCTTAGATTAGCAGAAAATATGTGGAATTTTCCATCAAATTTTTAGCGTTACTGAAATTAATTTAAAGAAGTTTATTTTCAATTTAAAAATGATATTTTTCTATTTAATTCAAGCATAAAACCGCGTGCTCGTAAATCTTCGAACAATGGGTTTGGTTTGTCAACCTCAGTTTGACAACTTGTTTTGACAGTTGAGTGCTTTTTAATTTGAATACTTTTGGATCATCGAACATTCGAAGCAGCGAATCTGCTCTGCAATTAAAATCAGGGTTGCGGAGTCGGGTCATATTTCAAGCGACTCCGACTCCGATTCGACTCCGACCGACCAACTCTATCCGATTCCGATTCCGACTCCGACTCCAGCTTTCCAAAATTTGTTGACTCCGGCTCCGACTCCGACACCTAATCTGTATTTTAAATATAAAAAAACGCAACAATTTTCTGAGTAAATTTGAATTTTGTGATTTGAAAAATTGGAACATTTTATTTAACTACTTAAAATTTACATTCATTTTTTAAGTTAATAAGCTAGCTACACTTATTTTCAATTGTTTTTTTTTCAGCAAGTTTTCATTTACTGAAAATTTCAGTAGTGCTGATTTCAGTAAATTTAATTGAATTCAGTAATGAGAAATTGGTGTGCAGTAACTATCAAAGATACCCTGGTTTTGAAATAAACAATTTTCAAAGCAGCTAGTTTTTACAGCTTTTTTGAATTTATTTGAGAAGACGTACATGGACATTGTGTGATCCAGCCCGGTACACACTTTAAACATGAAAATCAAGAGAAAATTCTAATATTTGAAAAATAAATTAAGTTATATCAATTATATCACCCCGATTTAAGGCTTGTTCAATGATGTTATTTAAGGATCAACACTTTAAGAGTTTTGTAGGGAAATTGTAAGCATTGGGGTAATCGATATATCTAATAAATTCAATGACTCGTATATGCAAAGTTGCATATGCGAGGCATAAGAGCGCCCGCGTTGCAACTTATTTTCGATATTTTTTGTCAGCTTGAAAAGTTTTCAACACGACACTTTGATTTGTTTTTATTTGCATAAAAAATGAGCATGTTGCGTTCAAGTAGAAGATTGATATAATAGTTGATAATGTTTTAAAACATAGTAATTTTTGTTATATACTGATAGTGAGCTTTTCAATCACAATAAAAATGCTTTGAAAACATCATGGTATCTGATAAACATTTTGAACCAAAAATAAATTAAGCAAAAAAATGTCAACGCAGTGCACGCAATTCAATAAATACATTCTGGAGTTTTTTTAAGGGTCCAATAAACTTGGTTTATTTTGAATTTTTGCTTTTTAGGCGTTTTTTAATACCCCTGACTCAAGGCAGTTTCAAAAACACCCAAAAAGCAAAAAACTAGAAATTTGGTTTATTGGAAATTTTCAAAAAAAAAACTCCAGAATTTAAAATATTAAAAAATGACAATCAACACGAATTATAACAAATATTGAACAATAAATAAGATCGTAAAGTATACAATTTTTTTTTGACAACTCCGACTCCAGCTCCGACTCCGGGTCTGTCAGAAATTTACGGCTCTGACTCTGACTCCGCCTCCAGCTCATACAATTTAGCCGAATCCGACTCCGACTCCAGCTATTAGAGTTTTTACGACTCCGACTCCAGGTTTCCAAAAATAGAGACCCTAAATAGGGAGACTGGTCTAAGCTGGCTAAATCGATCTGGCAACGTATGTTTTGAGCTTGGCAACACTGATAAGTTTTGCTGGGCGTAAAGGCAAATGCTCGTTTGGATACGTCAAACTCGTGTCTGTTTGGGTACGTCAAATTCACTTCGACCAGTCTCCCTATTTAGGATCTCTACCCAAAAAGACCCGACTCTACCGACTCCGGCTCCGACTCCGACTCCACAGCCCTGATTCAAATACAGTGGACTCTCTCGTTGTCAATATTGAAGGGACCGTTGAGAGTAGGAGTTACATATCAAATTATATGAGCATGAGCATGAGCATGGTTGACTGCCAATGAGCTGCTACTCCGTTATTGACAGATCAGCTGAAGTTAAACAATGAATCAAAAATGATCAGTGGGAGCCAACCATCCGTTCACTGTTTAACCCCTGAAGACCCCGACTTTATTAGTCAATACCGGCGCCCTCCCAAGAAGCCTGCAGTTCAACGAAAGGGAGGAAAAACGAAACTATTGGCACTACGCCCCCCGGGGCATGGCCTTCCTCTAACGTGGGATTTCTGCTCCAGCGCCTCTGACGAGACAGGAGAAAACGGGACCGACGTTTTACTTCACCATCCGATAGAAGCTCAGTGGATAAGGCGGGAATCGAACCCGCGTCTCATAGCATCATCGGGATCGGCAGCCGAAGCCGCTACCCCTGCGCCACGAGACCCAAGGAAGGGAGGAATGTTAGTCCGATAGTTGAAGTTGCAGACTCATCAAGCACATAGTTTTTCGCTATATACTTGTTGATACCGCTTGAGACCGTTGAATCCACAGCATCTCCTTCAAGCATCACGTGATTATTTTTTTTTTGGTTAGTGGGATAAGGTATTGGCTTTTCGATGCCTCCCGAGCTACGACGCTATGGGGAGGACTTTCATAACAGACCCGTCGGCGAGCCTTCCGAGCAACGATGCTATGGGAAGGTCTATCTGGTTAACACACAAAATCACTCACACACAGTTATTTTGCTCCACTATTAACTCAACGATCCAAATTGTCAGTGCGTCTTTCGTTCATTATATAGAAATGGCTTTTCACCGCAAAAAAATAAAACCTTATTCGAAAAATTTAAACACAATCCACCCGACGCCGTGCCTTCCGATCAACGATGATATAGGAAGGACTTTGAAAATCACAAAAGAAATCACTTTTCACTCCGCATATTTTTTACGACCACGCGCTCCCTTTGCCAATTATGCACTGATGACGCTGCATTTTCAGAGGGTAATCTTCTCCTCGCAGCACACAATACACGATAAAAATGCGAAACAAAAGGCACACAAAAAAATCACTTTTCACTCCGAATATTTTTTACGACCACGCGCTCCCTTTGTCAATTATGCACTCTGCACTCGAACAGCGACACAAAAGAGATGGAAAATAACACGAAAAAACAGGACTTCGCGTCCACACAGGCACCGCACTACTGATGCCATTGTTTAATTATAATGACCAATCACCCCATGCACTCGAACAGCGACACAAAAGAGATGGAAAATAACACGAAAAAACAGGACTTCGCGTCCACACAGGCACCGCACTACTGATGCCATTGTTTAATTATAATGACCAATCACCCCATGCACTCGAACAGTGACACAAAAGAGATGGAAAATAACACGAAAAAACAGGACTTCGCGTCCCCACAAGCACCGCACTACTGATGCCATTGTTTAATTATAATGACCAATCACCCCATGCACTCGAACAGTGACACAAAAGAGATGGAAGATAACACGAAAAAACAGGACTTCGCGTCCCCACAAGCACCGCACTACTGATGCCATTGTTTAATTATAATGACCAATCACCCCATGCACTCGAACAGTGACACAAAAGAGATGGAAAATAACACGAAAAAACAGGACTTCGCGTCCCCACAAGCACCGCACTACTGATGTCATTGTTTAATTATAATGACCAATCACCCCATGCACTCGAACAGTGACACAAAAGAGATGGAAGATAACACGAAAAAACAGGACTTCGCGTCCCCACAAGCACCGCACTACTGATGCCATTATTTAATTATAATGACCAATCACCCCATGCACTCGAACAGCGGCACAAAAGAGATGGAAAATAACACGAAAAAACAGGACTTCGCGTCCACACAGGCACCGCACTACTGATGCCATTGTTTAATTATAATGACCAATCACCCCATGCACTCGAACAGCGACACAAAAGAGATGGAAGATAACACGAAAAAACAGGACTTCGCGTCCCCACAAGCACCGCACTACTGATGCCATTATTTGATTATAATGACCAATCACCCCATGAGTTACATATCAAATTATATAACGAAATACCAAAGCAATCTTCTTAAAGGGATTGAAAATGTTATGTATCGCAATATTACTGTCGTCCGATTAATCCCAAACAGGTGATTGATTGGACGAGCTACCCAGAAAAGATGCGGACCAAATTAGAAAACATGAAGTGTGCAATTAAATGCAAAATTTATGTTTTTTTCCTCTTCCTAAACGTTGCATGAGGAATTTGAAAGAACACTCATTTTTTAGCACATCACAGCTCATCACGGCGGACAGATCTCGCCGGGTACAGAGTGGCATAAATTCACCCCATAATAAAGAGATATTCTTAAATCATACCCCGCGCGTAACCGCAAATCTGCAATCTCCGAAAAAAAAGAACAGCTCATAAAAACTTCAAGATCGTGACTTTCGTTCGCTGCCACCGGAGGAACCAAAGCAAAGAAGGAACATTTTACTTTTGGATCCCTTGCAGGGAATGTCCAGTACTCTGGAATCACGTGCTGATTTAAGATTCGGTCCACCGATGACTGTGGAAGTCATTTTAGAGGGTATCTTTTTTTTGGTAAATTATGTCTCTGGATTTCAAGTTTTGTGCTGTGAATGTCCCGTTTTGGCACCAAACTAGTTTTTAATGTAACTTTATTTTTGATCAACTGAGCCAAGCTTAGTGAAGTTAGTTTAAAGTTCGAAATTGTCCTACATTGAAGTGTATTCTAGAGAATTATTCTAAACTATCAGTCTTTTCTGATCTCTTAATAAATGGTTCTGCCAAAGTATTTGTTACCCCCATCGATGCTTAGAAAGAAGCAACTTCAGATAAAGTGTTGGTGATAATCTGCTTGGCGCGAAACGGTTCACCGATGGGGGTGCTCCCCATCGAAAGCCACAAAAACCACAAACAACAACAACGCCAGCAACAATGTTGCTCAAAGGGTGTGATCTCCCCCTTAAACATCATATACCCGATGGGGTAACGGGATCAGACTATAGTTGCTGGGCGACGGAATCAGAGATTAGCCAGGCCGGGCTAAGACGATGATGGATTGCAGACACATTGGTATTAATACCGCGGGACAGCAGCAGCTGATCAAACTGTTGTACCAAACACACGCCCGCGACTTAACCGTCGAGTTGCCAGGTCATTCATAATTCTCAAAAATAATTTAAAATTCTTTGGAAAACTTGAATTCAATTTCAAATTTATTTCCTTTCAAAGTACCATGCGTCTCCATCAGTTGTTTGTGAGATTGTTATGTTTTCCAATTGCAACTAATTCAAACCAACTATTTGCACATTTGAAATCCTATGATACTTCAAAGAAGCTTCCTTTTTCTGATGGAAACGCATGTTCTCTCAAAAGAACTAATGGAGTCGCATGATACCTTAATAATACGTTGCAAGGTATCATGCGTCTCCATCAGCTCTTTCTAGCCATTTTGCGTTTGTCCCAAACTAAAACTAGGGAAAATTGTCGTATGTTTGGCAGGTTAAGCACTCGCTCCTAACTCCATCCAATTTGCTGATTTTCACTATAAGGCTTATAGGCGCATTGAAAAAATATAATTTAACCCAAAAATTGCGAACTTCTCGTCACAGTGTCCTGATGCAAACAATGATCGAGCTCGGGCTGTCACAGCTCTGCTGAGCAAGGCTGTACACGGCGTGTTTTCTAGAACAAACATTTCAAGAAAAAATAGTCATCGCTACTGTCAAATGTGTTTTCTCAGCTTTCCAATGCTTCTAAGAGCGAAATGTTTCATCGTAAAATTTCTGATTTATCTATTTTTTGAGTTATTTGTTCTAAATTCCTGTATTATTTATTGAAAACTTTGTAATAACTATTCTGGAAACTTGTCAAATGATGTTTTTCATGTGTCATTTACTCATTAAAATGTGCAAAACAAGGCAAGAAACAACTTTAGAAAGGTTGCAAATCGCTAAACATTTTTAAAATTAAGTTTAACCGATTTTTTGAATATATGGGATTTATTCAAAAATGAAAATCATTAAACCGTATTAAAAAATGTGTTTTACAATATTCAAAAGATAAAAACATAATTTTTGTGTACGAATATCACGTTTCTGCTCGGATTTAGCTTTAATTAAGCTGATGAAACCGATTTTGTTGTTGCAAGTTTGAGATTTGTTAGGATATCACTAGATTTTTATGAAAAAAATATCATTTTTCCTTAACCAAACATTAATCAATTGCATGGATACAAAACATGTTATATACTCAAAATTGAACTAAAAATTACTGTGGCGAGCTTCAGGAGAAAAACTTTTCATGAGTAGAAAATGATTTTTATATTTTTTATTTTGTATGAAATAATCAAGGAATCAGCAATATTATAAAAGTCTTATCTTATCTTTTTAAAACGTTTTAAAAATACTTTGATTTTTGTTTAAATAGTTTGGAATGGAAGACTCTGTATGATTTTTTTGTTTAGTAATATTTATTTTTTGTTTAAACCAAAAAATGTATGTGGCAGTGTTTTCAACATTCAGAGTTGAAACACACAAATTTTACTCCTACATTTAAATGCATTTTCAACAGTAAAACTTTTTTTTCGTTATTTCATACACATGAGAATAAGACTTTTGAGCCTTGCAACAGTAAATGGTAGTTCATTTTCAATTTTAAATCATCTTTTGGATCTGTTGTGGACAGAATCAGTGCGCGGAGTGCCCCCACTTTCCGCACGTCGCTGGCTCACAAGTGGCTGCCAGTCTGCCACCTTGTGGCGCAGGACAGCTCGTCAATATTTTATGCTAGCTGTCAAGATTATTTGTTGTGCCCTTTCACTCTATTTCCGGATCTTAACAAGAATACACGCGTTTTTACATTTTGTTATAAATTACCGTGTTTTATTTGCGTATCGTGCGCTGATTCCGTGGCCCTGCCATAGGTTCCCACGCGACATCACGTCCCGCGCACTGGATACGACAGGATCCATGTTCCCGGTTCATGTATGCTTTAAGAAGTATCTATTCAGTATTTAGTATTTATTCATAAAAATCCATCAATAAACTTAACAATCTCAAACCTGCAAAAAATCGATTGTATCAGCTCAATAAGAGCAGACACATGATATTTGTACACAAAAATTGTGTAATTATCTTTTAATTCTTTTAAATAATATTTTTAAGAAGGTTTTATGATTTTCATTTTTGAAAAAATCCCATATATTCAAAAACTCGGTTAAACTTAATTTTAAAAATGTTTAGCGATTTGCAACCTTTCTAAAGTTGTTTCTTGCCTTATTTTGCACATTTTAATGAGTAAATGACACATGAAAAACATAATTTGTCAAGTTTCCAGAATAGTTATAAAGTTTCCAATAAATAATAAAGGAATTTAGAGCAAAAAAAAACTCAAAAAATAGATATCTCAGAAATTTCCCGATGAAACATTTCGCTCTTAGAAGCATTGGATTGGAAAGCTGAGAAAATTTCCTATAAGACACATTTGACAGTAGCGATGACTATTTTTTCTCCTTAAGGTTGCCCAGAAAACACGCCTTGTGTATATCATAGGTACTCGCGATCTTGCTTTGCATTAGTGTGAGTGCATGGCTTCGTGCCACTAAAACCAAAACAATAACAAACGAACAATGGACCGTGCCAGGAAAACCAAAACATAAACAATGTCAGTGTCAGTGGAGTGAGAGAGTCAGAGATAACGATTTTGACAACCGCACTACTACATAACGTCATGATTCGAAATCCGGACACTTAGTACCATATTATTTTTGTTATAGCTTGCAAAAAATCATGTAATAAGTTGGAAATGAAGAAATTACATCAGGATTTAGTGTAATCAGTCAGTTTTAAGAGAATGCATGCAAAATATGTCTTTTCTATCAATTTTTCATCAGAATTTTAAAATTAAAATGACTTGTTGTGCTTCGAATCCCGGACACTGTTAAAACTGATTCGAAATCCGGACACTTTTGCTTCGAATTTCGGACACTTGATTTTGCTTATGAATCGCACAAATTTGGACTTAAATGTTAGTGAATGGCATTCTTTAGGTCTCAAATATGCTGTTAACATCAAAACAATCGATAGTTTATATAAAAAATGGCTAGAATTTAAGAAAATCAAAAACATAAATTTCTGCTTTGCCTTCCCGGTGCTTCGGACGCCTATGAAATATTTCCATTGAAATGTTTCGCATTTTTGGTAAACTTATACTTTTATTTTATTTAATTGTTTTGGCATTATTTACAGCGTTCAAACAAAGAAAGAAAGAGAAAGAGATAGGAAATCTGATGCAAACAAACCCCCAGCTGTCATGTAAACATACTTTGAATGTGTTGGTAAAGTTCTGACTAGACAGCCTAATTTAAACAATATATTTTGCAAAACTCTTGATAGAAAATTGCTTGCTCACTTCTTTTTGAGCTATTTATCACTCGATTTCAGTTGAAAACGCGTTTATTAAGTTGTAATTGAATGTCAAAGTGCTGATATGATAACATAAGAGGCAAGCTGGTAAAAAATGCTGTTCCTCCAAGTTCTTCTTCCGGAAAATTTGCAGCAAAGGGTTAACGATATCGCAATCATCATTACCATCAACTTGACACGGAAAAAAATTAACCGCGGCGCTCCTGGAAATGATTGTTATTATCGACTGCTGGCTCGACTGTGGGAGATGTCGCTCTTTTTTCGCGCTGATCTCGTTGTGAAGACTTGCAACAAGTAGAGCATCGTTAGGGGAGGGACAAAACAAGCGATCAATCTTGGCCCTTCCCTGATTAGGAGCCACCACCACATGCCATGGGAAGTGGATCAAGATATTGTGGCGGAAGAGACAATCGATGAGATATCCGCTACAAAATGAAACAAACTTGTCACCTGCGGTCACAGCATTGACCGATAACGGGAACGAATTTGGACAGAACTTGAAATTCAATTAACGTTCGTCTCAATCGGATGGCCAAAGGTGCGCAATAAAGTTGTGCTATTTCATGGGTTTTCGAAATTTTATTGCCACTTTGTTGGGAGTGCAATTTTCTAGAACTCGTTCCTGCCTGGAGGGCTTTGCGGTCCCAGCTCCGAAGGGACCTCCCGGCGAGCCTTCGTGGTTGTTCCCGGGGCTGCTAACCGGCAACCATCCGGGGTGGCAGTCAGTGGGCCCACATAAATGATATTAGTTCTGCTTATTTATTGCCGGTGTGTGGCTTCCCGGTTTCGTCGTGGTTATCTCCAGAGTTGGTTTTCAAACGAACGTTCTATCTATGAATTTTATTAAACAAATGTTAAGAATTTGTTATTTCAACCATTTTGCAGCTTTTCAACGCGTTTATCGCATGATGTAAAGATCATCTAAAGGAGAAGTGATCTGCCAAACATCTGGAGAGTGTCCATCAATACGTACTTCTGAAATCCCTCTCCAGCTCTATTCCCACCGCATAGAGATAAGCCACACTGGGCATCATAACGCATAAAGACGGAAGAGATATGTGTGGTGGGCGCGAACTCTTCTATACCTGTCAACGGTCCTCAACGACCACAAGGTGCCCGCCGGAATTAGCAGTCTGGCATTGATCCTTGGGCCGGTTGAACCTGCGCGCGCGGTGATGATAGCCAGCCAACATCCATTAGCATGCAGCATAATTTATGTGGCCATAAAGGCAAATTTATTGTTCGGCTATAACGTGCTGCAGCTTCAGCCTCTAGCCGGGCAGATATCAAACTGGAAATGTGAGGTTCTTGGCGGAATTTAAAGGTTGGTGCACGAGGTGATGCTAGGTTTCAAACTCTCGGTGAGAGGTGTGACTTAAAACAATCGACCCCAAACAAGGGTTTGGTTTCTCAGTGCCAATCAAAAAGGTTCCAACTTCTTTGCTAACTAATTGCTCCCACCTTGCGAAAAGAAGGGTTGGTTATCGATCAACTAAACGGCGAAATGAGTTGGTTTTAACAACCTCCGGTAGGTGTGATGACATTTGGCATTTTTTCCCTCCGTGCTCGAGGGAGCATCAATTAATTTTAACGAGTGTATGCTGAAATGTTTTTAGCTTGTAAAGCTAGAATAAGTACGAAGTTACAAATAAAGGCTAGAGCAGAACTATTCTCGTCTGCGCCGTTCCTAGCCTGCAGCAAGATCGCAATTACGATGGAAATAGCACACCTTTTTTTTCGAAATATATGGTCTAATTAAGTTATTTAAATCTGAGCTGGGTAATTAAATCCGTACAAAAGATCTCGCATAGTTTGGCGACAGGGTGACAATTTACTTTTGCATCCAAATATGGGGTTTATTACCGACTTTGAGATGAGGTGTGTTTAATTACTTTAATAAATTAGTTGGTCGTTCTAAAATAATGCTTCTTTTAAGTGCTATAGATCACACCAACACGATGATCTTGATTTTTGATGTTATTTTGTCCAAATACATGGTCTAAACAACTGTCCCGATTCGCCCCAGATGACCGGTAATCAAAGTAAAATTTTATGGAAGAATTAAGTGTCTACAAAAACGCACCAATAATGGTACACTATTACCGGTCTTATTATCAATTACCGAAAATCTGCCACTCTACAGTTGCTGACCTCCAATTATTCACAGCATCCACAAACACCACAAAGGCATTAATCAAAAATAACTCAAAACGTTCGGAGGCGCCAACAATCGAGCGCACTCTCTATTGCGAAACAGTCAGCCCGTCAAAAGTTCGACATTTGGCTGGCTGGAACTCGTCAGCCTGTTTCAAGGTCCGTGCCGCATACTTGCCCGCTGGTGTCTACCCAATTTTTAAGTAGGTACCTACCCGCGTAGAAAGCGGCCAATCGTTTGCAGATTTATTATCGCACATTATTCAAAAAATTTCGCGCCCGCGGTGGCAGCTGCCTGAAGCAACGGACGGATTCTCCACGGTCGTGGAATTTGAACACAGATCAGTGGACGAGAATTTTGACGTTCTTTTTGGAAAAAAAGTGTAAGTTTGACGTTTGAAGTTCCAAAATTTTCCGCGTGGCGGCGGTAGTGTTCTGAAAACTGCGCATTGTCCACAAAATGTTCTGTTTTTCTATGCAAAACTAAAAAATGTAGATTCGGTCTTAGCGTCGACTAGTGGTGCTTTTTACCCAGTCCACCGTGCAATTAGCAGAGTCATAGCGCGAGTGTTCACCAGGACCGGCCAGACCTACCCCAAGCTGGCTGAGGTGTGTGTGTGGTCTCCCGTCGTCGTAGATTTCGGCCAGATTGATTGCGCCAGCTGATTGACTTCTATACCACGCAAAGCACCACCGCAGGGGTGTTGCATTTCGCATAACAAAAAACGGCTTTTGAAGTCTTGATCGATCATCGGCACATGCACAGGTCGGCACGGCTGAGAAGACCTTTGGAATTTTGCAACCCTCAGCAGCAGCCTCCCAAAAGGTATAATTTTGCAACTAGGCGAAAATTACCCCCGAACAGAAGCCGCGGTTATTTTGTGCACCTTGACCACATACAAGAGAACACTGCGGCGAATTGGTGTCAGTGCAAATTCAGCAGAATTTTAAAGTATCGAATCTGTTTATCTGTGGTCCATCAAACGTTTCAACTGAATAATGAGTGCACCGGCATCGGTTAATCGACATTTTTACGAGAAAAACGCTACCAAATTGTAATTAGTCTCACATTTCAGAAACCAGCAAGGTAAGGCAACTTTGTACTAAGTGACCCCAAGTGAGAAGAAAAAATACATATTAAAAGGTATTATTAAGAAGTTGCTGAAACTGCATCGCATGCGCCCTGGTGGATGCTAAAAGGAGAGCCTGCGCCGACAGTTAGTTGTGAACTATATTTAAATGGGCACCTCAAGATTGGTTTAGCGTTTTGTGCATTGCATGTCCCTGGTTAGTTCATCAACATTGTTTCACTTGAACGGTATTTTTGGAGTTCATTTCTCAATCGTACCGTACCGTTTGCCGTTTGCTATATAATAGTTACAACAAAAAACAAACATCTTTAAAATAATGCACATTTTCGTAGGAAAGATTTTATTATTTATACAATCTCTAGCTCATTCCCAATTTGATCCGAAGCAGGATCAAATAAAATTGTTTGATTGTCGTCAACACTTCCATAGCATTTGTGTATTCATCAATGTCAAATGTATAAGATCTGTCGTAACAGGTTTTAATCTTCCAGCCTAATGTGGGACTTGCAGCATTCTCGTACTCAATTTCGACTGGCACTATTTTGTTACCCACAGCGTAATAGAGTGGTTGCACATTTCTGACCATATGGACAATCATTTCGGAACTCAATCGAAGATTTTCGATGACATTTGCAGTTATCGGGATCGTATAATTATTATCGGCTCCTATAACAGTTATTATGGCTCCACCGTCTGCTGTACCGGTCAAAATCGAATCCACGAAGACATTGTCCAAACTTGATTGGGCATTAGCACGGGAAGCAACTAGGAATAGGGCGATGATAAGATACTTCATACTTGTCTGATACTTTATTTGCTGCGATCCGTACTGGAAGACTGCCATTTTAAAAATAATTCTTGAAAGCTTTTATAGCAGATATCTTCGACGGTTTGAAAACAGCTATGCAAATTGACGTTTTTATTTGTAAACAAATTTCAACATACATTTGAAATTTGCAAAGTCATCAAAAATCTTCCAAGTATTTATACAGCATCGGGTAGAAACTTATTGACAACAAGTGTTTTTTTTAACAAAGCTTAAATGTAAATTTGAGCAAATTGAACAACAAATTTTGTTGGTCATTTACAAACATTTTCATTGCTTGAAAAAGGGGAAGAACCGTGCGTTCAAATTTAAGTTAAGCAAAAAAAAAAAATGGCATGAAAAATAAAAGAAGTATTATTTAAAAATCTTAACTAAACTTGAGAACATGAGAACAAGAGTTAAATTCTGTTTTTTTGAAAAGGTCCAATAAACCAAATTTCCAGTTTTGCCTATTGGGTGTTTTTGAAACCGCCTTGTGTCAGGGTATTGAAAAACACCCAAAAGCAAAAACTGAAAATTTGGATTATTGACCTTGCAAAAAAAAAAAAAACTCCAGAATTGAACTCTGAAGATATTTTTTTGAGATTGTAATCAAATTCAAAAATGTCATAACTACACTCAAACCCCGATGATTTGACACCAACTGTTGTCAAACGAACGGGGTAATTTTGCCTTCCTCACTGAGGTAAGGCTATAATCCTGCTCGAAAAAGTAACTTTTGAAAAACAGCTCGTAGACCTATATTCATGTATACCTATCGACTCAGAATCGAAAACTGAACAAATGTCTGTGTGTGTGTGTGTGTGTATGTGTGTGCGTATTCCCCTTGGTGCTCAAAATTCTTGCCAAGTTTTCTCGGCACTGGCTGATCCGATTTGAGTCAAACAAGTTGCGGTCCGGTTTGGTGCCCCATACTGCACTATTGAATTGTTTGAAGATCCGATAAGTAGTTCAAAAGTTACGTATAAAAAAGTGTCAAAGTTGCGAATCGGGTGCTGGAATTTTGATGCCGGATCTTACTTAAATGCATTTAAACTATGTCCAGATCCATCATCCAACCCATCGTTGGTTAGGTAATCGAAAGAACTTTCCAATGATTCTAAAACATTGAAGATCTGGCAACCCTGTCTCAAGTTATGACCACTTAAGTGATATTTATGTACTTTTTTGAAGCCGGATCTCACTTAAATGTATGTAAACTATGTACGGATCCATCATACGACCCATTGTTGGTTAGGTAATCAAAAGACCTTTCCAATGAGTTCAAAACATTGAAGATCTGGCAACCCTGTCTCGAGTTATGACCACTTAAGGGATATTTATGTACTTTTTTGAAGCCGGATCTCACTTAAATGCATGTAAACTATATCCGGATCCATCATCCGACCCATTGTTGGTTAGGTTATTGAAAAACCTTTCCAACGAGTCCACAACATTGAAGATCTGGCAACCCTGTCTCGAGTTATGACCACTTAAGTGATATTTATGTACTTTTTTGAAGACGGATCTCACTTAAATGCATGTAAACGATGTCCGGATCCATCATCCGACCCATCGTTGGTTAGGTTATCGAGAGACCTTTCTAACGAGTCCACATCATTGAAGATCTGGCAACCCTGTCTCGAGTTATGACCACTTAAGTGATATTTATGTACTTTTTTGAAGCCGGATCTCACTTAAATGCATGTAAACGATGTCCGGATCCATCATCCGACCCATCGTTGGTTAGGTTATCGAGAGACCTTTCTAACGAGTCCACATCATTGAAGATCTGGCAACCCTGTCTCGAGTTATGACCACTTAAGTGATATTTATGTACTTTTTTGAAGACGGATCTCATGTATATGCATGTAAACGATGTCCGGATCCATCATCCGACCCATCGTTGGCTAGGTAATCGAGAGACCTTTCTAATGAGTCCACATCATTGAAGATTTGGCAACCCTGTCTCGAGTTATGACCACTTAAGTGATATTTATGTACTTTTTTGAAGCCGGGTCTCACTTAAATGCATGTAAACGATGTCCGGATCCATCATCCAACCCATTGTTGGTTAGGTAATCGAAAGACCTTTCTAACGAGTCCACATCATTGAAGTTCTGACAACTCTGTCTCGTGTTCTGACCACTTAAGTTATATCTGTGTAGGGTAGGGTAGTCATCATTGAGACACTTTTGGTTTTCAACTTTCAACGATTTTTCTATTTTTTTCATCAGCATTTTTTAATGAGCTTTTAGTTGCATTATCTTTCTTTTAATGTGTTCTAACATTGATCAAAATATGAGATCGATCTGACGTCTACAGCCAGAGTTATTCAACTGTCTCATTGTAGACGCACTTGGCAGGAACAATGAGACAGCTGGAGAACAATGAGACACTCTACGAAAATCAACATTTTTCTACCAAAACATCATGTTTTTGTATTGTTCCATTGCAGGTGACTTGCCTTGAACATTTTAGAGAAATTTTGCCAACATGAAACTTTTATTAACAAAAGTTATACTAAAAAGTATTAAAATTTTGTAAAATCCATATATTAATACCAAATAACTTTGTATTTTTGGATAAATGAAGTTTAAACTCTATAAATATGCCAAAAATCACTTTTGATTCATGTTTTGAAAGATTTCCATCGATTTTGAAAAGTTTATTGAAGAAAATCAAAGTGTCTCATTGTTACCCATGGGCTGAAATGAGTGGGGAAAATGAGACAGCCCTGGATTCTGGGTATATTCTAAATTTTGGCCAAATCTAATGAAAGGACATTGTAGCCCAACTTAATCCCTATGGAACGTCGAAAGAAATTTGAAGAAATATTAGAAATTGGTGTAAATGGCAGCCTACGAGCGAAAAAATATTTTTTGTCCATAATTTACTTTTACACCCCAGAATCAAACATTTATGAATAACTTGTCAAGGGAGCGTCCATAACCAAAGCCACTATTATGGCAGACGTGTATCCAGTAGATAAACCTTTCCCCCAAATATGAGCCTGATTGGTTGAAACTACGACTTGTGAGAGCCATTTTATCATTGTTCCCGTGTCTCATTGATGACTACTCTACCCTACTTATTTTTCGGGACCTAAAAAAAATAGGTCTAAACCACTCATATTACCCATTGTTGGTAAAAAGCGAGGAAGGCATCAACCACATAGGTGGATTAAGTTAGTTTTTTAGTTTGACACCCTTTTTACGCGGAGTTCACACACACACACACACACACTACCAAACGTTTATTTTGATAGTGTGCGTGAGCGCCGTGAGAAAAGTGACAGTATGTCACTTTTTACTTTGACTTTGACCAACCAACGGGGTACAAACTAAAAAAGTGTCTAACGAAAAAGTGACGAACCACCGGAGGTTGAGTGTATTCTGGTTCTCAGAATATATTTTTTTAAAGTAAATCTGAAGCAATTTGGAACAATGACTGTTAGTTGTGGTTCTGATTTAGAGTCCAGGCATAGGTAATTGAAATGAAAATTGAATCATGATGTGTAAATTACTAGTATAACTACACAGTAAAAAAAACATGGTAAAATTACATCTAAATAGCGGTACATCTTTTATGTCAAAAAAAGCTTTAATTTTACCTCTAATAATGTGTAAATTTACATCCGGCAGAGGCTAGGAAAAAATACCTGTAATCCTAAAAAAATATCAAACCGGTGATAGTTATATCTAGCTTACTAAGTCCGCGCCCTAACCCGCACGGCCAACTTGCCGCTGTGAAAACTGGACGAACAAAGCCAATGTACCTCTATGTACCGTATTTGCAGTAAATACAGTACACAATGTACGGAGCACATAGAGCTACAATTAGGTTGCATCAATTCGTCGCGCGGCAAGTTTATTTCATATTATTTCATTTAACCTAATTAATGTTTTCATTTGTTCAATCTTTCCACAGCCTGCTGTCTAATGGTATATATTCAATCACTTAGCTTAGCTGTAATGGAAAAGTAAGCAATTTAGTAATTTGACGTTTGGTTTGGATAGTTTTGAAATCTACGGTAAGTTGACGTTTCCATATCAAAGGTAACAAACAACTGCATGGCAACGAATATTAGCCCAGTTTTTGTAGATGACGGCCGTAACTTGCGTACTTTTCTAAAGAGATTATCTGTTTAATTATTCTAAGCTAAGTGATTGTAGATAGGCCATAATCTCTAATCTAATCTAATCTAACACAAACGCATCCAGTCCGATGAAAGCATGCTGGATTTAGTGATTATAGATAGGCCATAACTTAAAAATGATATTGATTCGTAATTTTAGCGTAAATTTGAAATATTCCAAATGTTACGCCAAGGTTCTAAAACGTAGCCATTGTCGCTCTTCCCCACGACAAAAACTTTGAATTATGTTTTGTGAAATTTTAATGGTCTAGGTATAAATTTGAAGGAGAATTGATAAAAAAAAAACAAAAATGTCTGAAATGTTTCGAACAATTTCTTGTCAAAAAAATTTAATTTGTTTGAAGCGAAGCCGAAACCGCAGGTTTATAAATTTTTTATTAAAGATATTTATTGGAATCGGGACTACAGTCTGAATAGGGGCAGCAGTGTTTAGAACACTTTTAAGTGTTAAAAAAAAGGTTATAAATTTGAAATGGATGTACACATTTTGTTGGTCTGAATCTGCTCTAACCGAGTTTTTTGGATCTGTAAAAGCTGAGAGATGAAGCATCATTTATTGTGTCAAAAATTTGGTAAGTGTTCATTCAATCTTATTAACATTTAAAACAAGATAAAATTTATTTGAAAAAAAAACAAACTCGAAAATCATTCATTTAATGTTTATTTTCTGGCATACAGTAGTTTACAATTGTGCAGTTTCAACCTGAGGATTGTTTTGGTAATGTACTGCGGAGAAGTTCCGAAACGACGGCATTTCTAACACGCATCACTGCATCATCTGCATACTCCATCTGATCAAAAGCCACTGTAAAAGGCCACTGTATAGTATCAATTTTGAGAGAGAGCGCAGGTCCTGATGGTTGCATTTTCAAAGAAGTTCTCAGAGGCACACTGTAGCCTGCTTTTATTTCCCTAGTCATGGTGTTGATGAATTGGTACACGGAGTAAATACTGTCTAGCTCAGCTGCTGACAATGCTACCAGCTTGGTGCCGATTGTAAAACTTCCTGTATTATCTTTATTTCTCGACAGCACCGATGGCAGGATGATTTTGTTGTTGATGCTCTGGGCATTGACGAGGGTCAATAGCGCAGCCACAGAAAGAGATACATGAAGAAGCTTCATAGCTGCTTATAGGTTGAACCACGACAACTTTTAGCGCAAAACTGATGAACTGGATGACAATTTGGAACGTTTATATAGTAAAACACATTTGTACACATAGACGTCTGTTTGTACTACGAAGTAAAATTGGATATCTCGAATATATTGATACTTTAAGCCAACTCAGCTACACAACAGACTATAGCCACAAACGTGTTCTAAAGGTTGAACAAATCGCACCGTCTTATATTCGTATTCTGGTTTTGAGTTTGGATTTAGGCCATTTAAGATTAAAAAAAAAACAAATTATTCGCTCTACAGCATTGCTTTGGCGTTCTAGTTTGCGAGATTCCTACTCAAAACTAGGTGCCCGAAGGCTTGATTGTTGAGGCAATTGCAAACCTCTTTTTACACCTTAGCTTCCATCCACCCCGGGATTCGAACTGACGACCTTTGGATTGTTAGTCCAACTGCCTTCCAGCGATTCCACCGAGGCAGGACCCAGGGAGACGACTCCTACACCTGGACTGAGCTAACGACCTAACATTTTTTTTTTAGGCTAGTCCGGGACCAACATTTACTTCCCTTCTGACGGAAGGCGTGATCAGACAAATCTCGCCTCGAAAAATGCCACCGGGACCCCACTTACCCCTACACCACGGGTCCCGGATTTTAATTTAATATTCATAAAATATCAAGATGGGAAAGAACAATTCAAATTTCATGCACTTTAAAAAATAAAAGTTAAAAAAAATTAAGAAGCTGCTTTTTTCTGGTGTCATCTAGTATCCTTGGAAACGAACTTGATTTTCAATAAATGTGAATCGAAGATTTTTTTTAACATTTATTTTTCAAAGGGCTAAAATGGATGAAAATATACATTTTTATGCATGTTTCTATTGTGAAATTGACTCAGGAACACGAATATGATAAAATTATCACCAGAAAATGGAATCTAAGGGGTCCCCCGAGCAAAAATTTACAATCAAAAAATTCACTCAAAGTAAAAGTGTCTCTTTAATATGTTATACTGCCTTACCCTGAGCGTTCTCAGTCTCAGATGTCCCTTACAAGCTGCAGGTCGAATCGAGTTGATATCTGGATGGAACACTTTTTTATTTGAGATTGAAAATTATGCTACTTTTTCACTAAAACGTCAATAACTCCCTTTAGATTTAACTAATAGGGATGCTTCTCCTGCATTTTGTTGCATTTATGAAAATAAATTGAATTTTTCCTAAGTTATAGCCTTTTTTAGATTTTTGACGTTTTTGAACCTTAAAACATTGTGTTCCGATTTGCCCCACTTCCCGTTGACCTAGAGTACTCATATTTTGGCCAGATGCTAGTTTTATATGTACAAAAAACCCATGAAAATTTCAGGCAGATTGGTGGTACTTTAATTTTTTCCACATAAACTGAGGTAAATTTCATCGAAAAAGAGGATTGTTAAATAACACTTACCTACAAAAATTGATAAAAATGACTGCGCAGACTCGAGGAGGAAGCATGAATTTTGGGGTCCTGCGAGTACTTAGAATTTTTCAAAGATATTTAGACAGGCCCAATGTTTGTATGGGGAATTAGGGCGGTTCGTCGCTGTAGCTTCTCCATTAGAATGTAACAAAATGGGTCAATATTGCAGGCATTTCAAGGCAGGGTTACCAGGTCAAAATTTGAAAAATCTGGCAAAGTATCGATTAAAAATCTGGAAAAATCTGGCAGACAAAAATCTTACAATTCTGAATGATGAAGATGAGGAAGAATATGAATTAATTCAAAAGTTTGTAGAATTCAGATGTTTTAACTAATTAAAATGGCCTAAAAATGTTGAATTTACATTTACTTTAAGCAAAACTCATTCTAAATTTTATGATTTTCAATTAAATTCGCTCATTTTAATCAGAAAGTTGTTCAAAATGGGCATTAAGTGAAAAATCTGGCAAAATCTGTCAATATCTGGCACAGAGAAAGTTGAATCTTTATTCTGGCTGACATTTGAATAATCTGGCTTTCCCAGATTTATCTGACAACCTGGCAACCCTGTTTCAGGGCATGATCCCCTAGATGTATTGAGCCCGAATCCCAAATATGAGCTTGATTGGTTGCGACAGGACCTAGCGCTTTGACTTTGAATTTTAAATGAGATCTAACCCGTAAAATGAATGCGTTTTGGTTTTTGCCAGATTTGAGCCCCTCAGCGATTTTTGCATTTTTCAAAAACCTCATGAGCTAATAGTCCGTGTTCCAGAGAACAACTTTGCCAAAGAGTGCGGAAAGATTCTTCCACTATTTGTAATGTTACAGAATTTATAACACCGCCGCTGAAAATATCAACTTTTTCCTCATTCTCTTCTGGTAGCACCATCAGCTTGCTTGATTTCATGGGCGTCGCGACGCCTGCCTCAATCTTTGCTGCAGGAGCAGCAAGTGCTGCCAGAAGAGAGTGAAGAAAAAGTTGATATTTTCAGCGGCGGTGTTATAAATTCTATAACATTTTAACTAGTTGACGAATCTTTTGGCACTCTTCAGCAAAGTTGTTCCCTGAACACGGACTATGAGCTCATGAGGTTTTCGAAAAATGCGAAAATCGTTGAGGGGCTCAAAGCTGGCAAACACCAAAACGCACCCATTTCAGCGTTTAAATCCCATTTAAAATTCAAAGTCAAAGCGCCAGATCCTGTCGCAACCAATTAAGCTCATATTTGGGATTCGGGCTCAGGGGATCATGCCCTGAAATGCCCGTAAAATTGACCCGTTTTGTTACATCCTAATCTCCATACAAACTTTGTGCACGTGTTTCTGGGGATCCAAAAAATCATGCTTCCTCTCGAGTTGAGTCTGCGCCGAAATTTTGCTGGTCGGTGTAATATTAATCCAATATTATACCATCATTTTTTCTCTTGATCGTCCGTTGTGGGGCAGGATTTTAGAAGATTGTTAATCAAACCAATATTTCTACGATTTTACAGCACTTTTATTTCTATCGGTATGTTTATACCCAGGTGCATAGTTGACGCCATTCATACATTTTTCTTAAAAGTAAGTCGGAATGCATGTTTAAGATGAGCTGCAGAACCTTCCTTACTGATCTGTAGTCCGCAAAACTTAAATTGTAAGTGTTATATCCTATCTTCATCGTGATGAACGGACCCGATTCAGCAAAATCGAGCCAAATATCGATGGGTAGTTTAAGCTTACTATCTGCTTGAATTTCCTGGGTAAGTTTTTGCACAATCGTGAAGAGAAGTTTTAGGGTTTGCAAGTCCTTTGCGGGAATCACGACTGCATAATTTTTATCTTTTTCGAAAAATGTAAAAGTGGCTCCACCGTCTTGGTTACCGTCTAAGGACCCGTCCAAATTGACTTGATTTATAACGTCCTGGGTACTTCCAATGGCCAACACTGCCATCAGGATGAGAAACAGGATCTTCATTTTGGTGCGATGATTTTCTCTAGTAGATGTGCACCACGTTACTGATAAAATATCAATTTATGTGGCGCATTTTATATCAGTTATCTATGGAACGGAGCCAAAACAGCTGTGCAAATTAACTAGCTGCGTCATACTTGAACTGTAAACGAATAAAAGTCTTGAGATAAATTTTAAGATTTAATACGTTATTCAATTTACGTTTACTCCTCATATCTGAAAATTATAGAAAATCTTGGGGCAAAGTAATAAATTGTTGTCAAAATATTACTTATTCAATTTAAAATGTATTCAAACATATTTTGCAACGTGGATTTCAACATCATGGTATTTTTTCTAAATTCATGCGGTGCATTGTCATTGCAATGGATAAAAAAACAAATTTAATTAAATTTGATTAAATTTAATTTGATTTTAAAATGTTCCCCTGCGGGGAAGGTAAAAATGCTTGTAATTTAGCAAATAACAAATAACAGTTTTTTCCCATTATCATTGTTGTTTTCCGTTGTTTAAATGTTTGTTTTTCCAAATGTGTTTGGCCTACAGAATACAAGTTAATCACAACCAGATTTCTACTACAAGTTTTGCAATTGGAATATTTCAGAAATCTGCTTTAAAACAGTACAGGGTTTCGGTTTGCGCATCAGTTTGTTGGTGGATTTACTCAAGTTAAAACCATTGAGAGCAAATATGAAGACTCTGGTTGTCGCTCTGTTCGTGACTGTGGCCCTTGCCAGTGCCGCAACACCTCAACGATATGCCTACAGACGCATCAAGCTGCCAGCATCCCTGAACGCTACTGTCGACAACGGTGCCATCTTCAACCTTGGCTCAATTCCAGTTCGGCTGTCATACAAAGAGTGGAGTTCTATTTTACAGCTGTCATCGTATTTTGGAAACTTCGTTCAAAGAGTTAACACAACAAGCAAAGAATCCTACAAATTGCAGTACCGTTTTCCTGCAAATCAAGATCCAACGGTAATTATTAATACGCAATACCAGCCAAATAACCGAAATTACGATAGTATTATGAAATATACTAAAATGGCTGGTAACAGCCTGTTACGTATCGAAACTGCCATGGCATCTTCGCTTTTAACCGTTGGTATGCCATCGCCTTCCTTGAGATAGATTGCAAGCTGTATTATAAATCCATGTAAACTCCACTGAATAAAATTTTGGTTATATTAAAATCACGTGTCTGTGTCATTTATGAATGTTTTTTCCTGTCGTGTTCAATATTAGTGCTAAGTTGAGAAATGATGTACAATGAATTCAGATTCCGAAATCTTCAGAATTATTGGCAAAATCGTAAAGTGTAACTATGTGGTCTGAACGGACACATTTTCTGTTAGAACGAAACATATTTTTTTTAAATTCATTTTCATTTAAAATACTTTGTTAAGTTAAAATCGAATGAAAATTGAACGAAATAAATGCTGCGTCTTAATAACAACACAATTCTCATACATAATATGTCTGCAAGCCTTCTGTACGATACGAAGTTGACTTTATAGCTGTCGGCCACCATTGCTAGTACCAACCACTAGTGTCTTCCTTTTTATCTACAAGGACTTCGCCGCCCTGGGCTCCTAAGTGTATCAAAGTATGACACGGAGCGACGGCGCCAAATACCCATATTTACACAAAGAATTTTAGAGCGCCCGATTGATCCACACGGGCGGGACAAGCCTTCTGTTCGGAACTTTAAACCTACTGATTACGAAGCCTAAATTATGGGTCCATCAAACTACGTCTCATCACAGATAATTAATGTGAGTTAAGAAAAGATCAGATCAATCAGATCATATCAGTGATTCTATTATATCAAAATATCGTGTGGGAATTCTCTAAATATTTTTTCATAGGCTACTTTAAAAATCCGGATGATGTTAGTATTTTTTTATTGCATATATAATGCACGTATAATTGCACTCTGAAAAGAAATACAAGTTAATATTTCTTTTCAGAGTGCATTTATACGTGCATTATATATGCAATAAAATATAAACCTGTTATAATTAAACATTATTTTCTCTGGATATTACTGAACAGCTTATCTGAAAGGATTTTTTCTCAATTGTTATTGGAAAGTCGATTTTTATTTTTTTGTGCAATTTATTTTTCGGCATGTAAAAAGAACATGTATTCAAATAAGTATTTAATTAAACATATATTATGAGCAATATTGTGGCCACTCATTAATTTTCCGCAGAATCAGGTCATATTGCAAATTTATCATAGCCCTAAGAGTGCTCATCGCAGATCTGTAGTCTTCATAACTCATTGCAAAATTAACATATGGATATTCATATGTTACTACTTTAATTGCGTGATCTGTTGATTTTATGTCGACCGAAATATCAAACGGATAATACTTCATGAAGACAGATGCTGCTGTCACACCATGCATCATAGTAAATATTTCCATTATATTTTTTATGTCCTTTGCCGGTACTGGGACCGAAAAGGTTTTATCTGCTTCATAAAAGAACATGTCAGCTCCACCAAGTTTGTTACCGTTGAGGGATCCCTCCACGGATACAGATTGCTTTGCAAACTGAGCGACGGCAGGGCTTTCAAGGGCCAAGGATACCAATAGGATGACTAACAGGATCTTCATTGCTGCTCGGGGTGAATTGTACCAGAAGACTGATCGACTCGGATTTCTCAGCTGCTTTTAAAACAGCTCATGAAATTTAACAAACAGCTGTCCAAATGAAAGTAAAAAATAATAGCTGATCCACCTTTACGTGCTTGGTGCCTTCCTCACTATTCTATGGTAATTTTATTCAATACAAAAATACACCGTTTCAATGTTCTATCAATATAACCTCACAACTCTGCCTTAAGATAGGGTTGTCTTTAAAAATCAGGGGGAAAAGTCTTCCAGTTAACTACACTTTTTTTTATTAGTACCGTCAATTGGGGCGAATTGGGACAGCAATTTTAACAAAATGTGTACATCCATTTCCAAATTTAAAACCTTTAAGTGCTCTAAACACTGCTGTCCCTATTCAGACTGTAGTCCCGATTCTCCGGTAGTATCGGGACGGTAGTATCTTATGGGATCGAAATATGGGTCGAATGAGACCAAAACGGTTCAAATCGGTTCAGCTAGTGTAGACAAAAACTAGAAAGTGGACTTATGTCCCCAAAAATCAAACTTCTACCATAGTTAATTTACTTACCGTTAAATGGTTCTTCTAGGAGTCTCATCTTGGGAATTTTTAAAGATTTTCGAAGCCAAGAAAAGTTGGTTTATTTCGGTCAAATTTTAACTTTATCATCATTAGGTTTTATTTTCTGATGAAACCACGTTATTGACCCAACTGTAGCAGAGCTAGATGTGTTTGCATTACCATTTAATGTTACTTGAAATATGCTTGTAATAATGCAAACAGATTTTTCGCTGAAATGTGCGTCAATTCAAACACTTGAGTCTGACAATTGTCTGCTATAAAACACGCCTGATGGCTTGTTGAGCATCAGTTGAAAATAGTCTGGTCTAGTTGAAAGCACCAGAAGCAGATATGAAGATTCTGATTGTCACTTTAATCGTCGCTGTGACCCTAACCAGTGCCATAACACCAAATGGCTTAGATTACAAAACCATCAAGCTACCATCCTCCGTGAACGTTACTGAAGACGGCACTAGAATTCTCAAAATAGGCTCAGTTTCAATGTTGATACCGAAAGATGATTGGTCTGCAGTTATTTCTAATTGCATACCATTCCGTGATGTCTTCAAAAGAATTAACTCAGAAAGCAAAGAGGCCATAATGGTTTCTTTGAGTGAGGGCTGGAATAAGAGTAGTCACGACTTAAGTTGGTATTCTCGAGATTTCGGACAAACAGCGTGGAGAGGTTACCGTACTCCTTTGGCTAATATGGTAGCTTGGTTTGACAACTTAAACCGCGTTGAAGATGCCATGTATTCACAGTTTCTGCACTATAATATTACAACGCCTTTCTCAGGTTAAAAAGAACTGTGAGATAAAGAAAAAATAAACAATATGAGAACATCAAACTACATTTATGGTTTTTGTCAACTTTAACGCCCCACGAATTATATCTGTCAATGAAAGGGTGTCCGGTGGTTTGTGGGAGCGAGCATGCTTTTTTTACCAAAAGACCAACTTCCTCGGGATTTCGATTCAAAATGATGGGATTACAAGATCAAGCGCCAAGGGTCTGTGTTAACGAGTCAGGTTGTTTAAAAATAAATAATAAAGTATTTTGTTCCAATATCTCTGAATAAGTAGTGAGTTTCTGGCTGCCTTCACAATCACTTTAGTGTAGAATTGAAACCAGTTTCTTTTTGGGACCGTATACCTCTTCCTTCACCAGTGTTATTTTGTGTTTTTTTCGCATGAAAGAAAATAGTTTTTTTTACTGTTAAGTCTGGTGTTATTTTAGGAACCTTTTTCTGGCAACATTGGAAACACAACTTTTTGACAAACCATCATAGGAAGAAGGTGATTTGAGATTTTAGGAGAACAAAAATAACTATGTACCTTACAAAAATAATTGCGAAAAAATGTTTTTTTTATAATATCTTATAAGGTAATATTCCGCGTTTCAATATTCCGCAAACTCACACGAAACCGGAAAAAGTTGCTTCGACCACCATCTAGGAATAATTTGATTGCTGATCACAAAATGAGGTCCTTCGAAAAAAGAAAAAAAATATCTTACGACGGTTTGGCGTTATTTCTCGAGTCTGTATTAATTAAGAGTAGCATTTTGAAATTTAGAACAACATTTTTACTTTAAAAAGTAACAACCTCGAAAAAAAAATTTAGCCATTGCTAAAAGTGGTGCTTTACTCACCAGTTCTTCTTTTTCGTTTGAATATGTCTGCCCAAGAATCGATCCAAGACGAATCCACATGACAATATCTGGCATGCTACCGCATTACTCCACTATGCGACGGACAAAAATCTGTGTCCTCTAATGCAAGCATAACTTAATACTGTGAAAGGTACCATGACGGCCATTTGTCGACCAACGAACATTTTACATAATGTCGCTTCTGTGCTATCTTTTAACAGTGGACGTATCAGAAGATAGCACACAAGGAGACGATATCGTGATTTATAAATTTTAATTTACTTTCCTCATGAATCAATAGTCTCAAATCATAGCTTTGAACTATCATGCGCTTTTCAGTTGTCATGTTCACTGCCCATGTTCGCATAAATGTCCCATATGCAAAAACAGCAAACTGAGAAAAACGCATTTGAAGTTTGTCCCATACATAAGCCTACGTGTTAAGTTTTCGCGAAAAACTGGATTTCCTCCTGATTTCTAGAACAAAGTGTTGTATTACGTTATTTATTACCATGCCATAGTTTCGTAGTTTATGGACAGTCCCTACAAACGTCATTCATTCACGCGCTTTCTCTTTCTTTCTCACTTTTCATTCATTCTGTATCCGAGTGCCGAGCAGTACAGTCGTGTCAATAAACGTTAGTTTGTTAAGTTAATCAAACTTGTTTTAATTGACTACCAAATAAAACATGGTGTCAGAAGCACTCGTGGACTAAAGGTGATTTCCGGCGTCATTTGAAATCGGAAAGTGTTCGGCGAGGAAAGTTCGATCGAGCGACGAAGAAAATCATCAGCGGAAGTGATCGCGAAGCAGTTGCGCAGTGAAGAGCGAACTTGTTTGATCCTGTCCAGCGCCATATTTTTCTTTAACGTCGTGTCGAGGCGAAGTGTTTTCCCACAAAATGGATTCAAAGCAGTTTGCCGAGTTTATGGGAAAGTTCCAGGAGATGATTGGATCGTTGAAGAAGGCGCCGGCTGCGCCTGTAGAAAGACCGGCGGCAGTGGCATCGGTTCCTCTTCCGCCTCCGCTGGAACTGGATGGAGACATGGAGAGAAACTTCGATTTTTTCGAAGAAAGTTGGAAGTATTACGCCAGTGCAGTTGGGATGGACAAGTGGCCAGAGGCTCAAAACGAGCAGAAAACCAGCATCCTGCTGTCGGTGGTTGGAACGGAGGCTTTAAAGAAGTATTTCAACTTCGAACTGACTGCCGTGGAGAAGAAGGACCCGAAGCTGGCATTGGCGGCGATCAAGCGGAAAGTTGTACGTGAGCGGAACAAGTTCATCGATTGGTTTGATTTCTTCTCGCTGTCTCAGGGGATGGAGGAAAGAATCGATGACTACTTGTGTCGATTGAAGTCGCAAGCGAAGGTGTGTAAGTTTGGAGTCCTGGAAGAAGATTTGCTGAAGTACAAGCTCGTTACGTCGATCAAATGGTCGAAGCTGCGCACGAAGCTGTTGACGATGCAGAATCTGACGGAGGCACAAGCAGTTGATTTTTGCCGCGCGGAGAAATTGCCGAGCAGCACCCGATTTCCGAGCAACGAAATGCAAGTGTGAACAAAGTGAAGAAGCATGCAAAAAAGTGCAAGTTTTGTGGCGAAATGCATGACTTCACGAAAGGCAGTTGTCCAGCGTTCGGCAAGCGGTGCTATCGTTGTGACGGAAAGAACCATTTCGAAGCAGTGTGCAAGGCAGAGCGTCGGAAGAAGCTAAAGCGGAAGTCTCGTGTGCAGAAAGTGCTTGTGGATAGCAGTACCGATGGTGACTTGACGGAGACGGAGTCGACGAGCAGCGAAAGTGCAACAATCGGAAAAGTTTCCGATGGAAGTGGTGGGCATGTTGAAGCTAATCTAGACATGTGCATCGCTGGAAAGTGGCAGTCAGTTCAGTGCGAATTGGATACAGGGGCAAACGCCAGCCTCGTGGGACACAGTTGGTTACAGCGGATGACCGGGAAAGCCCACAGTGATCTTCAACTGTCGAAGTACCGCCTGCATGGCTTTGGTGGCGGCGAAATTCCTGTGATCGGTCAGACGACTATCCGTTGTCGACAATACGGCCGTAAGTACAACCTAGTCCTACAAGTGGTCGATGTTGAGCAAGGTCCGTTGCTATCTGCGCACGTGTGTCGCACTTTGGGCTTCTTAGAGTTCGGCAAAATGACTCGCGTCAACATGCCGGTTTTTACCAAGCGCAGCATCTGCCGCATTGAGGCTCAGTGTGCAGGTTGCGTTGCCGGGCAAGATCGTCAACCAACAAGAACGCGCCACGTGAGATACCGCTGTGATTGTACGACAGGCGGCCCGCGGCAGACGCAGACGGATGATCCAGTCCGCGCACGACGAAGCACGAATGGTGCTAGCTGTAGTCTTGGCCGCTACACGAAGTTTTCGAGACTTGGTGAGTCCGGATCCACGTAATGAACCCAACACGCCCAAGGTAACCCACCAAATCTCGATACCAGTCATCAAGCTTTATGCCTCTAGCAGTCACACATCATCCGAACAAGCTCCAGTGGTCTTCAGAAACATCCAGCATTTTGTGGTTTAGTTTTAGGTCTTTATTTTTAGTTACACATTAACCTCATTCTCAAGCACAGTTCTATTTAGTTTTCTTTTTGATAAAACAGGGAAGATGTTGTATTACGTTATTTATTACCATGCCATAGTTTCGTAGTTTATGGACAGTCCCTACAAACGTCATTCATTCACGCGCGCTTTCTCTTTCTTTCTCACTTTTCATTCATTCTGTATCCGAGTGCCGAGCAGTACAGTCGTGTCAATAAACGTTAGTTTGTTAAGTTAATCAAACTTGTTTTAATTGACTACCAAATAAAACACAAAGTACTGGATGTTATAGGCTCTTTCAAAAGAGCACACCATTTTGAATCAAACTGCATCAATAACTCGAAATCGATGAAAATGCATATGGGACATTTATGCGATCAGGGGCAGTTCAGTTGTGCATAAAAACACCAAAGTTTGCAATGTCACTCCATTTTTGGATTTCAATTTTCATCATCGTGACTTGAGAGTTTTTCTGAACAAACATTTGTCAGC
>NC_051861.1:8787203-8792173 GCF_015732765.1 Culex quinquefasciatus
ACTTTGCAGGGTTTAGAGTGTAACAATCACAAATTAGAGCAGACAATTAAAATTTTGATATAAATAGGGGTTTAATAAACATCACGAGTTATCATGATTTTACGAAAACGTTTTGAAAGTTTTTGCGTTTTCGTTTCTGTCGTCCGTGTCTGTCGTGAGTGACCATGTACGACGATGATTAACGACGACGAACATTTTCAAAACTTTTGTCTCGTAAAATCGCGATCACTCGTGATGTTTTTAAGCAAACCCTTATGTCTATACATCAAAATTTTGTAATGTCTTCTACAACTTTGTAGGACATTGTTACACTCTAAAAATAACCCTGCAAAGTTAGAAAATCACGAAATTTTAAATGAAAATTTTGTCCAATGAAAAATGACCCTTCTGGGTCAATGTAGATCGAAAAGTACATTAAATTTCCCATAAAATGACATGTTCCAAAAATTTTACAGTCGAGTAACGGAAAATGGGAGAATTTTAAAACTTTTTAGTGTTTTTTCGATGAAAAATCTTAAACCTTTGGACTCGTTGATAGGTCTTTTGATTTCCCGAGTAGACGGAAATAACTTGGGAATAAAATTTTTTATATTTGAAAATGATCGGTCCATAACATTTATGTTATTTATTACAAGACTTGTTATTCGTCGTTGAATTTTATGTAATTGGATTGTTATTGTAACAACAGAATTTTTTTTAGTTATTCTTCGATCTAATCTTTGTTATTTTTTTTTGTTATTTTAACAACTATTCGAATCATCCCAATATTGGTTGAAAAGCAAAACAACTTTGAATACTACGAACATGATCGGATTAGTTACAATAACAATCCACTAACAATAAAATCATGGCGGCGAATATCAAATTTTGTTATAAATAACACAAAATCAGGCTTATTCCGAGCAGATGGAAATTACTCGGGAATAACATTTTTCAAGATCGAAAATACTAGATGGTCAATAACATTTTATGTTATTTATAACAAGATTTGTTATCGTCGTAATGCATTTATTGTAATAACAGACTAACAACATTTTAAGTTATTCTTCGAACAAATCTTCGTTATTTTTTTTTATTTTTTAACAACTAACTGATCATTCCAAAACAGTTAGAGGTATTCTTAAAAACAAAAATATTCCAAAGATGTTTTGGCTTTCAACCAATTACAGAACAATCACAACTTTTTTATCATAACAAAACTGTTATTAAACCTCTAAGACCCATTCTCTGAGATTTCGGTCATTCGATTTTTTTGTATTTTTAATCCAACTGAAACTTTTTAGTGCCTTCGGTATGCCCAAAGAAGCCATTTTGCATCATTAGTTTTGTTCATATAATTTTCCATACAAATTTGGCAGCTGTCCATACAAAAATGAAATGTGAAAATTCAAAAATCTTTATGTTTTGAAGGATTTTTTGATCGATTTGATATCTTCGGCAAAGTTGTAGGTATGGATATTGACTACACTGAAAAAATGATACACAGTGAAACAAATTTGGTGATTTTTAATTTCACCTTTTATCACTAAAATTGATTTGCAAAAACAAAATTTTTATTTTTTTATTTTTGATATGTTTAGAGGACATTATGCCAACTTTTCAGAAATTTCCAGAATGGGCAAAAATCTTTGACCGAGTTATGATTTTTGAATCAATGCAGAATTTTTCAAAAATCGAAATATTGGTCGCAAAAATTTTTCGATGTAAAATTTGCAATCAAAAGTACTTTAGTGAATTTTTGATAAGTGCACCGTTTTCAAGTTATAGCCATTTTTAGGTTTTTATTTAAAAAAGTCGCAGTTTTCATTGCTTAAATTAGTGCACATGTTTGCCCACCTTAAACAAAATATTTTTGAAAAGCTGAGAAAATTTCTCTATTATTTTTGTTGATACATCCTTAGTTGCTGAGATATTGCCATGCAACGGTTTAAAAACAGGAAAATTGATGTTTTCTAAGTCCCATCTAAACAACCCGATTTTCCGATCTTTTCGAAAACAGTATTAAAAAAATTTAAATCAAGACTAACACTTCAAAAGGGCGTAATATTAAATGTTTGGCCCGTTTGAAATGTTAGTCTTGATTTTAAAATTTTGAAAATATTTTTTTCGAAAAGATCGAAAAATTTCACGAATGTTTCATATTTTAACATTGTAAATCGGACCATTAGTTGCTGAGACATCGACATTAGAAAATGGTGGGTTGTTTGGGTGAGACTTGGAAAACATCAATTTTCCTGTTTTAAACTTTGCATGGCAATATCTCAGCAACTAAAGGTCGTATCAGCAATGTTCAAAAGCAAAATATAGAGAATTTTCCAAGCTTTTTAAAAAAAATGCAAAGGTGGGCAGACATGGCACTAATTTTAAAAATGAAAACTGCGATTATTTTCAAAACTTACCTTAAAATGGATTTAACTTGAAAACGGTGCACTTTTATTAAAAGTTTTCACTAAGGCTGGTAAAAATATTTTAAAAGTTTGTCACCCCCCCTTCAAAAATTTGCCCGAAAATCAGGGGGCAAAAATATTTTTACAATAAACTTCAAAATTTTAATGAAAATTCAAGTGCAACCAGCTGAAATCAAATTAAAATACATTCTCCTGCGTTTAAAATCATTTTTAGCATGTTTGTTTATTAAAAATCTTAAGATTTTTGAAAATTTCGATGCAAAATCTTTTTTTCGATACAATTTTTTGTTTCGTCAGATCTTAGATTTTTGAAAACTAATGATTGCAAAACAACTGAACTAGTGTAAAATGCATTTCAAAACACTTTTTTCATTTAAATGTGAAGACTATGGCTTTGTTATTTAAATTTTTTTTTTTTGAGACTTTGAAACTTCAATTTTCCTGTTTTTTTTTTCTTCAAGCCGCTGTTCCCTGCAACCCGAGGTCCAATCTTCAATGTCTCTGAGACAATTTTATAGCAAATTTTCTGAACTTTAAAAAAAATGAAACGGTCACTCATGGAAACTATTTAAAAAAAAACGCAAAACTGCGCTAAATCAAACTTTCGGTCGCTATATCTTGAAAACAGAGCCCTTTATCAAAAAAATCTGTAAAGTGCTTTTCGATTGGAAATTCTATTTTGCATCTAAAAATAACGTCAAATTTGTTTTAGCATAAAACTTTGATTTATCAAAAATCACTACTTTTTTAAATTCACAGGCAGATTTTTGACCATATTTCTCCATGGCTCAAGTCGCCGGTGTTTGTCCTCTAAAACATATCAAAAATCTCTCGATAAATAAAATATACGTATTTTGGGAAATTGAGTTTTGTGAAAAAAGTTGATTAAAAATCTTTTTTCCATGTACCTATTTTTCTCAACAGTCCTCAACAATACCTACAACTTTGCCCAAGACCCCAAATTGATCAGAAAATTCACTCAAAAGTTACAGCTGTTTGAATATTTACATACCATTTTTGTATGGACAGCTGCCTAAATTGTATGGAGACTTGTATGGGTGAACCAATGACACAAAATAGCTTCTTTGGTCATAGGGAAGGTCCCCACAGAGTTTGAGCCAAATAAAAAAATACAAATAAAATCCATTTTGGTGGTATAAATGCAAGGAAACAACATTTACTCAAGATGGGACAGAAATGTTCAATGTTAGGAGATTTAATTTATCCTTATAAGAATTCAATCAAGCTTTATAATTCAAATGATATCTTTTCGTAGCGATAAACAATGCAAAGGGTAAGGATCGATTTTCTATTAAAACCAGGACAATGTAAATTACATCGAAACCCCATTTCTAAAGCCTCTGCCTGTGGGGCCTGTCAACAGTAGCTAATTCCGATATCCAATAGAGAGTATACCTTTCCGCAACTGTTGAAATCCCGCCAGCTCTAATAGGATTTGCTTTCAAGCATAATTGCACTTTGAAAAGCCCGTTTGTTTCACCTCTCTTCCTCCTCAACCGCCATCTCCCACCCAAACATGGGGAAAATTAATAATGCATCAAAATCTCACGTGATAAACCTCAATTTTCTCGCCTCAATTCCATTATTCAAAACTTGTTCAATGGCGCAGTCCTCTATCGGTATAACCCCGAACATCATCATCATCACCAGTACCGTTGGCAACACTGCCAGCCAGTGTCACCTGAATGGGGGACCATGGAAGGGGAGTAGGTGACAGTTGAGTGGGTTATAACTCACACCTTTATGCTGCTCCCGTCACCCACCTAGGACATTAGTTTACACTCAGTTACATCAATTTGATTTGTTTTTAGATATGATTTACATAATTTTTAAACAAACTTTTTGTTTTTATCTACACTTGAAAATAAATGTTGAAAAATATTTAAAAGGTTTTTTTTTTTTATATTGAAACAAAGTGTAACAAACCATCGAAAGTCACCACATCCTTCCCCCGTTCAACTCACCCTCCGTACAAACACTAGAAAAGCTCAACTTTCACATGATTTACATATCGCAAAGGGGACATCAATGTAATAAAGTTCGATTAGGTATCGAACCCTGCCTAGAAAGCTTTTGCGAGAGGTGAGGAAAAAAACTTTTCACTTCGGGTGGCGCCACCCCTGGGACGAATCCCCACCCCTTTTTTTTTGGAGCTTACGAGAAGGAAACAGCAGCAAGGAGGTGGGTGACTGACTATTGGTTCCATAACTCCTTTGTTGGAGGCTTTCGGAGGATATGAAAACAGCTCCGGTGGTATCAGGCGCCAGGTTGGCTGACGGTTGGTGTTAATAGTGGTTTTTTTAAAGAATGTTTTGAATTGAGAAGAAATATGTTTTACCTAAGTTCAATTCAAATTTAGGTATTGCAATTAATCTTAAATTATGCATTTTCATTTTGTCCAAATTTTGTCGCTTATGATTTCAATCGAAATATTATTGAATGTTTGTAAGGCCGATGCAACATTTTTCAAAGGTCGAGGGCGAGGGAAACATATTTGAAATTACAAACCAGAATTTCAAAATTACAATAATAAAACCATTG
>NC_051861.1:8792186-8804686 GCF_015732765.1 Culex quinquefasciatus
AAAATATGTAAATACAAAAATACAAAAATACAAAAATACAAAAATTCAAATACAAAAATACAGTATACAAATACAAAAATACAAAAATACAATAAAAATACAAAATACAAAAATACAAAAATACAAAAATACAAAATACAAAAATACAAAAATACAACAAAAATACAAAAATACAAAAATACAAAAATACAAAATACAAAATATAAAATACAAAATACAAAAATACAAAATACAAAAATACAAAAATACAAAAATACAAAATACAAAATACAAAAATACAAAAATACAAAAATACAAAAATACAATAAAAATACAAAATACAAAAATACAAAAATACAAAAATACAAAAATACAAAAATACAAAAATACAAAAATACAAAAATACAAAAATACAAAAATACAAAATACAAAAATACAAAATATACAAAAATACAAAAATACAAAAATACAAAAATACAAAAATACAAAATACAAAAATACAAAAATACAAAAATACAAAAATACAAAAAATACAAAAATACAAAAATACAAAAATACAAAATACAAAATACAAAAATACAAAATACAAAATACAAAAATACAAAAATACAAAAATACAAAAATACAAAAATACAAAATACAAAAATACAAAAATACAAAATACAAAAATACAAAAATACAAAAATACAAAATACAAAAATACAAAATACAAAAATACAAAATACAAAAATACAAAATACAAAATACAAAAATACAAAATACAAAATACAAAAATACAAAAATACAAAAATACAAAATACAAAAATACAAAATACAAAATACAAAATACAAAAATACAAAAATACAAAAATACAAAATACAAAAATACAAAAATACAAAAATACAAAATACAAAAATACAAAAATACAAAAATACAAAAATACAAAAATACAAAATACAAAAATACAAAAATACAAAATACAAAATACAAAATACAAAAAATAAAAATACAAAAATACAAAAATACAAAAATACAAAAATACAAAAATACAAAAATACAAAATACAAAATACAAAAATACAAAAATACAAAAATACAAAAATACAAAAATACAAAATACAAAATACAAAATACAAAATACAAAAATACAAAAATACAAAATACAAAAATACAAAAATACAAAATACAAAAATACAAAAATACAAAAATACAAAATACAAAAATACAAAAATACAAAATACAAAAATACAAAATAAAAAATACAAAAATACAAAAATACAAAAATACAAAATACAAAAATACAAAAATACAAAAATACAAAAATACAAAAATACAAAAATACAAAAATACAAAAATACAAAAATACAAAAATACAAAAATACAAAAATACAAAAATACAAAAATACAAAAATACAAAAATACAAAAATACAAAAATACAAAAATACAAAATACAAAATACAAAAATACAAAAATACAAAAATACAAAAATACAAAAATACAAAAATACAAAATACAAAAATACAAAATACAAAATACAAAATACAAAATACAAAAATACAAAAATACAAAAATACAAAATACAAAAATACAAAAATACAAAATACAAAAATACAAAAATACAAAATACAAAAAACAAAAATACAAAAATACAAAAATACAAAAATACAAAATACAAAAATACAAAAATACAAAATACAAAATACAAAAATACAAAATACAAAAATACAAAAATACAAAAATACAAAAATACAAAAATACAAAAATACAAAAATACAAAAATACAAAAATACAAAAATACAAAAATACAAAAATACAAAAATACAAAAATACAAAAATACAAAAATACAAAAATACAAAAATACAAAAATACAAAAATACAAAAAGACAAAAAGACAAAAATACAAAAATAAAATCAAATCAATTTCCACCTTTTAATTCACCTGTCACCCTTCCAGTGCACACACCCGTGTCAGCCAGGGCGAAACCCTTTTCCATCCAAAGGACCGTGTTTCGTTTCTAAATTGAAAACGACAGCGAAACGTACGGGACGCGTTGCGTCGCGTCACGTCACGTCTCACGGGCTGCCGTCACGGTCAGCCTCGTCGCTTGCGCGTCACAGGTGATCGCATGTCAGTTTGATTGTTTTGTTTGTTTTTTTACTCTAGTGTAGCAGCTCTTTTCAGTGGAAAATGTCTAAAATGATTGCAGATTTGGGAATAGGCTGGTGGATTCGAACATAAATTTGCAACACTATATCTCCAAAAGATTGGTGAACTTGAGGAAAAAGCTGAATCTTTCTAAGATTGCTTATTTGGTTTGTAATAAAAAAAAATGCTGGTTCTCAAAACTGGTTTGAAATTTAAATTTATGAAATTGATACTACACTTTCCACCACGCTATCACACCACAGTGACGCAAATAGTCATGTGGCGGCCGGAAAAGTCGCGGAAACTCGCGGGGGAGCTTCATACACCCACTTTGAAGGGGGCCAATATCCAACGTGAAACATTCATACCATCCCGGGAAGGACCAGGGCAAAAGGACACCGTTTCCCGCCCCGGTTTGCCCTCCGAAACGAGCCCGCTGACACAATGGACTCCGCCACTACGACAATAGTGAAAACAAGCGATCCTTAAACGTGTGTGTGTGTGGGTTTGCGAGAGGGAGGGAGGGTCTACCGGTGGGCGGTGAATCCTAATTGAATCGAACCGAAATTAAAATGCAGGTCACACCAGCTGTCCATAACAGTTTCCTTTTCAGAGGGGGTTTCTCTCTCTCTTTTTTTCCTGTTTATTTTTGCTACTTCTTCGAGAGTACCAGCATCACAGTTGAATGAAGGGGAACCTGGTTTGGAATCGGAACATGGCCAATGGCCATCATTTTGGTACTATTTGTCTACAGGTTGGACCAGTCGATTGTACAAGGGGAGGCAATTGTTGGGACTCCCTTGGTTTTTGGATAAACACGGAAGATTTGGGCCTTTTATTGCCAAAAAAAAAAAATCTTTAAAATAAAAGTCAGTGAGGTGGTTGGAGCCTTGATTTGCAAAACTTAAAATGATAAAAAATATCCAACCATTTAAAACTTTGGGATTTCACAACTTAAAATTTTAAATCGTATAAAAAAGTTTCCGAATGTATTTTTAACAATCAAAGATTAGGTCAATATTTTGACATCCATGTAAATTTCATCCATGTAAATTTCAGCGATTTCGATACAGGTGTTGTTATTTTAGTGTCACTAAAACTTGATTTGCATAAAAAACCCTTTTATTATTTTCTGATATGTTTTAGGTCGCAATTTTTTTATAACCGTGACCGTGTTCAAGTTTTTCAGTCGCAGTTATTACTTTTTTAAGTTAGTGCCCCAAGTTTTGAAATTTGAAAAAAATTTTGAAAAGCTAATAAAATTCTCTATATTTTATTAAACATTGTTTGTACGACCCTTAGTTGCTGAGATATTGTCATGCAAAGATTTAAACACAGGAAAATTGATGTTTTCTAAGTCTCACCCAGACAACGCAATCGCAGCAACTAATGATACGGTTTTCAATTTTAAAATATAAAACATTAGTGAAATTTTCCGATCTTTTCGAAAAGAATATTTTCAAAAATTTTAAATCAAGACAAATATTTCAAAAGAGCGTAATATTGAATTTAAAAAAACAGAAATAATTGAAAATTTTACTTTAAAAAAAACAAAGCAGTTTCGTTTATTTGTATGATAACAAGTCTTAAGCAACGAAAAACAGTCACAAAAAACTGAAATACTCATTTTTGGCCGCTCGCTGCTGGTTATATATCCCGTTTCCTGGGCATTCCCGAAGTTCAAGCGGAATTATGCATTTATAAAAAATATATCAAAGAACTCAATTTTATTTTTTATTCTTTGTGTTCTTATTGAATTTATCAGTTCTTCTTAAAATTTCATCTCAAGATTTATCTCACTGAAAAATTCAATAAGAACACAAACAATAAAAATAAAATTGAGTACTTTGATATTTTTTTGATAAATGCACAATTTCACTTGAATTTCGGGAATGCCAAACGAAATAGTTTATGCAACAAGTTGCAAAGAGGATTTTTTCACGAGTCGTACATTTATCCAACGAGGTTCACCGAGTTGGATAAATACGAAGAGTGCTGAAAAATTAAGTTTTGCAACGATTCCATACAAAGTTTTTGCAATTCCGAAAAACACCCATTAAGTGAAATTTGAGTCAAATTTTCATGTATTTTCAATAAATCGTTTTCCAAAAATGTTGAAAAGTGTTATTTTCCGTGAAAAACAACCCCATTAAGTGAAAATTTTTCAATTTATTTTGAAAAGTGTTGCTATTCGATTCTGTTATTTTTCGTACAGAAAAGTAGGCTATTTCGTCGTTCAAGAATGACAGGAAAAGTAAGTAGTTTCACGATGGAATTGCAAAAATATTTTTTTTAAATCCCAGAAATAAACAATTCTAAATTTGGAAAGATATTGAACAAAAATTGTTCTATGATTGAAAATAAGGTACCCCTTCCTGCCAAGATAAAATTGAGTTTTTTTCACGTTTTTGTTTTATGATGACCAAATTAGATGCAATTGAATTGATATCATAAAATGTCTCTAAGAGCGTTGTGCAAGAAGTATTTGGTTAATTTGTTTGATTTGTTTAAATGTGTTCAAGAAATTACAGTTATAAGTTGGAAATTTTAGGGCCATAAAGCTATAAAAACTCAATAAAAAACAACTCGTATTACATAAAATGCAAAACATGTTTCAAAAATGCAAACTCCAAATATATAAAATTTTAGTTGTGATTTCAAAAATGGTATTTCAAATGAAAATGCAGATTTTTAATGTAAATTCAATGCAAATGATGAGCAGTAAGATTTGTTCTGGAAAAAATATTTGCAAATTTAAACATATTTTCTGCATGGTTTTTGTTTTCATTTCAACTAAATGTGTCAATATTATTCTTGATCATACTATTCACAGATACATCATTTAAAAACATTTTTATGGTTTTAGAGCATGGATCAAGCATGGATATTTTACTAGCGTGTCCCAAAAAAACACGAAGTCGAGGAATTCAATGTGCTCAGTTCTCAAATGATAGAAAATCATGTTAGAAACAACTCTCTCATACATAAAAATTTTCGGAAAAATTGTTTACCACGTTCCCTGGGCATTTTTTTGAAAAAAGTCAGTTTTTTCGACAATTTCACAAAATCTGCTTAGAAAAAATGGAAAATTTTAAAATTTCAAATAGCCTATGCCATTAAATGATGGTCTGTGGTCCAATAAACAAGTTAATGTATCGATTTGGCCTTTTAAAACCTTGTTTTCACTTTCCCGGTAACTTTTATGTCGAAAAAATACGAGTTTTTGCTTTAATTTTTTCAATCTTTTCCTCGGTATTGAACATAAAAATTTCCTCATATGTGAAAATTCATGCATGATGAGCAGGAAATTTTCTGGAAAATTTTCAATTATAAACATACTTTGCAAGTTTCATTAACTCTGAGCTGATATATTCACAGATACATTTTAAAAACAATATTTTATATATTTTAAGCATTATTTTACTCTCTGTCCAAACACTGTGATTAGAAAAATAATACTTCTTAACAAAAATACTATTGATTTTTTTAGATTTTGTACTCATTTTCAAAAACAGCATATGAGTTTAGAAAATTTTTATATTCTTTTGAAGTTATCTGTTTTTTACAAGCAATCATGGCATAAATTGAGTCCAACTCTAATTTTGAATCATTGAGTTGATAGTCTATTCAATTATTTTGCTTATAAAAATAATCAGAACCAGGATCAGAACAATTTTCGATAAATTAAAAATTCCCAGGATTTTCCGGGAAATTGGTTGAAATTTTTCCGTTTCTTGGAAATTTTAAAATCCGGGAAATTGGACGCTCTATACTAAACTTATTTTACCACCGACTATCATAATCTTTTGAATCATAAAACATAGTCCATTTAAAACATTGAAGATCTCAATTTGTTTCGAATATGGTTGACCTCATTTATGTACTTTAATACCGGATCTCACTTAAATGTATGTAATCTATGTGGATCCACCATCCAACCCATTGTAGGTTAGGTTATCAAAAACCTTTCCAACGAGTCCAAAATAATGATAATCTGGCAAACCAGCCAAAGTTGACCACCAAAAATATTTTTTTAAACATTATCAAAGTACATTAAAAGTCAAATTTCAAACAATTCCATCATATCATCCATTGTTGGTAATATGAGGAAGGCTTTAAAATAGTGGATTAAAGTTTTTTAACATTGGCAAAGTCACATTAAGCGTCACGTTTAGCGTTGAAATGTCTAACTTTCCAATGCTTTAAGAGGTGTAAAAATGTGATTTCACACCCTTTCCTAAATGAGGAAGGCAAAAACTTCCAGTTTGTTCTACAAAATGGCCAAATCCACGCCAGCTTTGCTGAAATTTTTATGTTTTGACGTTCATAGACGCTTGCTTTGATTGGAAATTGAAGAACCGTTTATTTTCGATTATTACACAAGATTCCCCAATTAGGCATCTGAAAATAAGGGAAGTTTTTGTTGACCGTTTTAATAATTATTCGGCGTAATTTTTTTGTTCTGAAAATTGGGAACACTGCCAAAAAGGTTTCTGTTTGGATACTCTAAAACACATCAAAAATGTATTTTAAGGTAAAGTTATTGTTCAAATTAATTTTGTGTGTAAAATTTTATTCAAAAATAGGCAATTTTGTTAAGAGTAGACGATTTTTGACGATTTTTTTTACCTATACTTACAACTTTGCCGAAGACACAAATCCATTAAAAATTCCGTTCTTAAATTGTAAATTGTTTGAACGAACCAGTGACACAATATAGTTTATTTGGTCATAGAGTAGGCTCCTACAAAGGTTCAGGCAAATTAAAAAAAAAAATACAAAAAAGCTGAGAGTTGCCCATATAAAATCATTTCCAGTGTCGACTGCTGGTTTGAATCTCCGGTTTCCCAAAAGGGAGACAATCGCACATACACACGGTGTGCAAAAACTCCACGTGACTGAAACCTCCACCGTCTGACCGGTTGGTGGCGCAGGTGCGTTATCATTGTCCCGGGTCTTGGCCTGGCCCAATTTTCCAGTCGCGATTGGACGATTTTTTTTGGGAAAGTTTCACGGGGGGTGGGGGACGTGTGTCTTGTAGGATGTTCCAAGTTTTTGATTTTGGGATGGTTTGAAATTCGAGTGGAATTCAGTCTACAAATGTTGAACCAGTCTGAACTGTCCTGGGAACATAGGTGGAAGATCGAAACGTAGACAGAGGACGCTTCTTCCGTTTTTCCCTATCGTTACACTCCAATAAATCTATCATACCTGATTGATTTATTACTAAACTCATCCCGAAGCATGTTCTCGGTGGCGCGAACCATTGACCAGTGCTGGGGAATGAGGTTGGAAGAAAGGGAATTACAAGATGGTTTGTTTTTGGCTTGGGCAGTAGTAAATGGGTGCAGATAATTATTTGCTGATGAGTGTTTTTGAAGACTTTTAAAATTAAATATATAATCACGTTTTGAGATGGATATTTCAAAAACATTTTCGCCACAATCTAAACCACATGACCTCAATTTTTTCTTTGAACAAATCTCCTGCAGTTTCAATCCCCCAAACGATGCATCCCCTAATAATGCTCTGCTTTTTTTCCCCATTCCATCCTGCACCGGGTATGGCATGTAAAGTAAATTTTTACATCACCTCGTCCACAAAGTTCCCCTCGAGACAGAGCCAGAACAAAACGTGCAATTCTGTGTATTAGCCACGCTATTTTTTTGTTTTCTAAGCTTTCCCCCCACCCCTTCCTCGTGAAAATCCATGCGGTCTCTCGAATGCAGTGCTTGACTCAAGCGATAGTGAGCTGGTCTGGTTTCGTGCTCTACTCTAGCGCAAGCAAAGTTTAAATCCATTTCCCGAACCCGCAGAGCGATAGAGACAGACCACTGCCAAGCTGGAACGATGCGACGATGGTGTTTCTGCCAGACATGGTATCTCGGCATTTTGGGAATAAAAGTGTACATTTGTGTATTGAAAAAAAAAACGGAAAAATTGCGAAATAAAAATTAAACAAAATCTACTTCATTTTAAAGTATTTTGATTTTGATGAAAACCCATGAAAAATATAATTTCAAAACTTAACAAATTTCCGTGTCACCAAAAACCTTGGAAAACAAATCTTAAGCTGTGCGGCAAGTAAACAAAAGTGAAAAAGCACAAAAGCTCGCCAACTTGAAAAGTGGTGGCACTCTTTTAAGGAACAAAATCACCCCACACTGGCTGGCTGGCGGGCAAAGCCGATGATGGTTGAACCTGGAGGAAAGTTGATTTTGTCCGGTCGCGCTGCAAGGGTAATCTTGGGCGCTGGTTTTACGTCTCATTTCGGGTGGGACTTTGTGGCTTTGGGATGCAAAGGGGGCTCTAGACTTGTTGTGGTTTGAGGATTGGCGGAAGGAGCGGACGATAATCACTGTAGGAGGTTGCAGTTGTGGTGGAGAGTTGTTTTTGAGTGAAAAGTTGTCAAATTGTAAAAGAAATTATTTGAATGTTAGGGATTTTTTATGTGCAAATGAAATGATGCATCATTTTGCATATAATTGCACAACAATGAAACTTTATATTACACACGCAATTTTTGTTGTGTTTATGTAAATACCTCAAAGTCCCTTCCCCTTCAAAATTTTAACAAAAATGAGGGAGCAGAAATAAAAATAACTACAAAAAAAGTTGAAATCTTTTATCGATTAAAAACATCTAAGAACACATTGTATAACGTTTATAATTTATAATCGAATGGAAGACTTTTCAATCATAAAACAAAATTTGGGACCACAGACGGGAATAAGATGCTAAACTTAAAAAGAAGGTACTTTTTTTTATTCATAAAAGGGTCTTTTCCGCCAACACACACGAAATCGAAAAACAAAACTACGTCTCCTGTTAGATTTCCGTGAATCTTTGCTCTCAGGGTTTGTTTTGGTCCCAAAATCACGAATCTGATTTCTTTTACATTTTTTGATGTCTCGTGACGGTGGGGCGATACGACCCCTTTCATTTTTACTTAAAGATTTTTTCTAATACACACAGTGATTTGAAACTTGGAATAGTGACAATATTCTACAAAGTTATAGAACAGAAAAAACACTAAATTTTTGATGTGTAAACATAGGGGGTTTGCATGTACTCTTGACGAGTTATTAGATTTTCGGAAGTAGTAACACTTTCAACTTAATCGCGTGCTTTTAAATGTATTTATTCAGAAAGTTCAGCAAATTTTGCATACACAGAAAAAAATCATGGTAATATTAAATCTGGGAAGGGGTACATCTTTTATGTCAAAAAAAAGTGTAATTTTACCTCTGAAAATGTGTAATTTTACCACTTTTCTGGTGTTATGTCACTTTTTCAGTCTAAAATGTGGTAAAATTACATCATAATAATGTTAATATTATATATTCCAAAATTATACCTTCCAAATTTACACAATTTTTTTTCTGTGTAGAAATTACATTATGAATATTGTAGTGGCCCGTGCATTGCTAGAATGACCGGATTTTTTCGAAAAAATATACAATTTTGCACATAAATTTCACCACACAATGTATTTTCAAAGTATTTGAAAAAGTGTGTTTTAATTTTTAAAATGTATGCAAAATTCCTGATCATTTGCTACCCATAATATAAAAAAACTGAAATTTTGAGTATTTAATAAAAAGTAGCTTTGTGAAAATTTTGAGTATATTCATAAATTTGTGCTATTGAGCGATTCTCTTAGATTCCGGACATTCGTATTTACAAATTTGGCAGCTGTCCATACAATAATGATGTATGAAAATTCAAAAATCTGTATCTTTTGGAGGAATGTTTTGATTGACAGGTGATTTTTAATTTATTTTTTTGTCTGTAAAACTTGATTTGCAAAAAATACCATTTTTATTGTTGTTTTTTTAATTGTAAAATACATAGATTTAATGTATTTTTTCGAAATTACCTAGTTTTGTGAAAATTTTCATATTTTTCATATCTATCAGTATGACAGTTGCACAAACAAAATTATTTCAGCACGAGTCGTACACGGAGAAAAAGAGTTCGTAAAATCGTAAACAAGCGTTCATGAATATGGGAACCACGAACAAAGTATTCAAATTTCATGGTACGTTTTTCAAAATCGTACGAAACTAAACGAAACTATTGGCACTAGGCAAACGTGGATTTCTGCCATCTGACGAGACAGGAGACGTTTTACTTCACCATCCGATAGAAGCTCAGTGGATAAGGCGGAATCGTCTCATTCATCTCGGCTTGGCCAATCCATGGGATTTGAACACTTTGTACGAGGTTCCCATTTTCATGAACGCTTGTTCACGATTTTGGAAACTTTTTTTTTCTCCGTGTACATTCATCCAATGCACAGTGGTCCGAAACCGAAATCTAGCGTGACAAAATTGATAGCGGCCACACGTTAAGATAAAAAGCTTTGAAATTATCGGGAGAAAAGATCAGGGTCAATAAGGGCATCTTTTGGTATGGTGAACATTAGGATGGTCCAAATTTTAGGGTGGTTCAGAATTTTTATTTTAGCGGGATGACGAGATAGCGCTTCGGTGTCTTGAGAAAAGCTGTAGGAAACACTATTTTGAGCAACAAATCACAAAGTTCTATCTATCAGGCTTATTTCGCAGCAATTTGATGACATTTGACAGACTTCTAGACATTTTTAGAGCTTATCAAAACACACATTTATCTTTAAAAACGAATCGACGTAACACCTTATTATGTGGTCTTAAACCGAACGGATCCACAGTGTATCGTTCTTTTGCGACAGAAATGAAGGTATGGCACGGGAGAGGGCACGAATACCTATATTTACACTTAGAATTCGATTCGAACCAGCGACCTGAATTGTGACGATTGATCCACTTTAAAGAGAGCGAAAATTGACCTTAAACGAAAGTTATAGCTAAATACGACGAAAAAGACGCCATTTTGAAATGTGAATAACTTGAAAAGGTGGTGGAGTTTGACCTCGCTCTTTAAAGCTTCTGAATGTACACATTCTAGAGTTTATTTGCTGAAAATATATCTTTTTTGTTTTTAACTCATTTAATCTCAATTTGAAAATGAGCATTTTCATACCGTTTTTTGTCCATAACTTTTGATAGAATTGACCAAAATTCGTTTTTCAAGATTAAAAATGTTTGACATGCTCTTAAATTGTCTAGAAGGGCCCAAAATGTACAAAATGATCTAGTGGTTGTTAAAGAAGAAACAAGTTTCAGGCGAAATATTTCAGGAAAAAATCAATTATTTTGTTGGTTCCTAAAATATTTCAGCTAAGAGATCAAAATGAACATTTCTAGTCTTGAAAAATGTATTTTGGTCAATTCTATCAAAAGTTATGGGCAAAAAACGATATAAAAACGCTCATTTTCAAATTGAGATAAAATTAGTTAAAAAAAAAGAGATATTTTCAGCAAATAAACTCTAGAATGTGTACATTCAGAAGCTTTTAAGAGCGAGGTCAAATTCCATCCCCTTTTCAAGTTATTTACATTTCAAAATGGCGTCTTTTTCGTCGTATTTTAGCTATAACTTTCGTTTAAAATGTCCGATTTTCATTCTTTTTAGAGATAAATGTGTGTTCTACAAATGTCTAGAAGACATTATCTCGCTACGACATAAGTCTGAGTTGATAAATTCAAAAAACTCATTTTTTCATAAACACCTTAACCTAATTTACAAAAATGGCTCTAGAAACTTGCCGTTAGAAGATAGAGCTTTGTGCTCTTCAGCAAGATGCTCAGAATGGTGCTCCCTACAACTTTTTTGAAGACACCAAAGCGCTATTTCGTCATCCCGCCAAAATAAAAAATTGAACCTCCCTAAAAGTTGGACCACCCTAAATACCAAAAGATGCCCCTATTGACCCTGATCATTTGTCCCGAAGACACCAAAGCTCTTTATTTTAACGTGTGGCCGCTATCAATTTTGTCACGCTAGATTTCGGTTTCCGACCACTGTGCTATGAGGTTTACCAAGTTGGATAAATACGACGAATGCTGAAAAAATCATGTTTTGCAACGAGTTCCATACAACACCGTTTGTATAGATTTTTATGTCAATTGTCTAAGTTTTTAGTCAATTCACCGATAATATCCAAATAATACTGAAAAGTTCTACTTTTAGCACTGAATGGGTGCTGAAAAGTAGAACTTTTCAGCACTTGTATCTAAAAGTAGTACTTTTCAATACTTTTATTTGTACATAGTAGAGAAAAGAAGGTCTTTTCGTCATGCGAGAATGACAAGAAAAATAATTAATTTCACAACGGAATGGCAAAAATAATGTTGTTGGCTTTTTGTGACAAATTTCAAATGATTCAAACCTGACATTTGATAAATAATTGTTTTGATGTTTGAAAATTTCAATATGAAATATTTTGATCACATACGATTATTTTAGCAATTGTGTTAATTTCTGTTGGTCGATTGATCGATAACGAGGAC